>NC_142675.1:1447500-1532500 GCF_964200805.1 Pocillopora damicornis | reverse complement strand
AGAGGTCTAAATGAGTGTTAATTGCTGTATAAAATCTGTTGTTCTAGGACAGGAAAAAAACATTGTTTCGTGTAAGTCTTATGTGCAATACGGATTTAGCTTTTTGAGTTATCGTTCAGAGAGAAAATTTTGCGAATTCTGTTTTGCGTGTACACGAAAATTTTCTGTGACAGATGATGAGTCTTCGAACAGAGAGCCATTTATTACCTAGGAAACGAGGAAACATAAAGATCTATTTGAATGAATTAGAAGCGCAAAATTAAAGTGTAATTTTCACGATCGTGACTTTCGTTTTTCCCTCGAGATTGATTAGAAGAGCCTCGATCACGTCCACTTTATCGTGTTGAAGCTAAAACAAGATTTTTAAAGAAAATTCAAAATTTTGTGAGAACTTTGAACTGCACGTGAACTCTGAAAATGGCTTTCAACTTCATTCATTTGGCATTTTCGCGAAAAGAAAAATTTCTCATCAAAACGCTTCATCATTGAACCGCGTGTGACTTCGATTCTCTTTGACGTGTTTGAACAAGGAGATAAAATATCTTCAAACCTAACTGTTTGTTTACGGGTAAACATTGTTCGTTGACTTTAGTTGTTGTTTTAACTCTCGGAAGGCCTACCAAAACGGTTAGGTTTCATGTAGAATTCGCCGGTGCTTATGTCAGTGAACGCTGACATAGGTTTGTGTAAAATGCCTGCGTAAATAAAACACTAATTAACAATTGGCTCTATGCCTCTTTATCTTTTAAGCTCTAACTAATCTTTCGAAACGTCAAAGAAAAATACGATTAAAAAGTCTCTAGCAATCGCTCGTTGCTAGGTGAAGTGTCAAAGAATAATAAGTCATAATAAGCGTGACTGTATGCAACTGATTCGCGTTCAGGGAAACCATTTGACTACAAGCTGTGAACTGCATGTGAGCCCGTACTACGAGCTATTAATATCAGACCGAACAATAAGTGTTATTTTCTCATACTCCTCTCGTCCTATTATAAAATTTTACCCCTTTCCTTCTACCGAAAAAATCCAAAAGGGTAGGTCACTAGAAGCGGCCTATTAGGGAAAAATTGGTCAGGTTGGGAGAGGGTTTCTGGTCATATTATTTATATTATATTGAAAAACTAACAAGGTAAAAATTCGCTTGACAATATATGAACTACAAGGCGATTTGCCGAGCTTTGCACTGTTTTGGGAGAACTAATCGAATTAAAACGATGCTTTATCCGTAAGAGTGCATATCACTAAGATTGAATTATGCCCACATAAAGCCTAAAAATAAACAAATGTACCGTTTGAGTCAGAAATAATCTGAGCTTGCAGTTAAATTAAATGATAACGAAATTTTTGGGATAAAAATGCAAGCTTATTAAAGTTGGGTGAGCTTTGGAATATTAACTGAATCAAAGTTGAACCATTTTGAATACATAAATACACTCCAAATTTCCATCTTAAAAAACGTATAGCGTATTTTAAATGTATCGATTTCCCGCTGATTTTCACTAAACCGGTACTTACGAATCCCGGAAATCATAACTAATAGCCTTATTTCAATATCTTTATTTGTCTTTGTGGTAAGCGATTTCGGTAGCATTGTCCGAATGACCGCCTGCAGGGATTTTGTATTGTCTCCTACGGGTACCTTGCAAATTATTCTGTTAAAAAAAGGAAGATCAAGAACTGTTCGTAATTTACATTTCCATGTCGCCATGGAAGTTCTGTCTGCTAAACAAATATTTTCTACATGGAAACTTGATTCAGTTCTTGCACATTTTTGAGAGCTGATTGATTCAGAATCCCACAATGCAGAAGTTCTTCGGTTTCCTTGTTCTCTGTGGTGAGAAGCTGAGCGAGGTATGTTTATGCAACATGCGCGATGCACGAATTGCAAAGGGTTTTTATCGCCGGGTACAAATGAGCCATGAGCTGGCAGCAACAGTTCATGTCTTGATTTAACAACTGTTGTTTCATGTGTTCTTTCTTTCAGATGTTTGATCTGTTTGATAAAGTCATCGAGTTCAATCACAACCCGACGAGTGAGTCAGCAAAGAGAAGACTCGATTTGGTAAGGCCATGCAATTTCCTGTGTCACAAACGTTTAAAGAACATTAACTGAATCGAATTAACCACAGTGGAACAAAGTTAGCTAGATCTCAGAGCAAATCTTTGCCATAAGGCAGTCAGTTTGAGAAAGATTTATCACATATGAACAAGGATTAGAGAGCAGAAATCGAAAATCGTAGGAACACTTTATAACCTCGGAATTGATTCCAAAAATTCTCTTCAAGAAAACCTTGAAAATTCGTTCATTCTCATGCTCCAATAATCTCAGCGTTCTGCGGTTCTAGTTTATCAAAATAATCTCCCTGTGGCACCGTGGATTATTGCTGCTGTGTAAAACGATCGCCTTGCGGATTAACCATAAGAAGTTTTATTTGAGCAAAACTGTTATTACTGATTGACCCAGTGATACTGAATCTTTATGCATGAATTTCTGTAGGCAAATTACAGAAAGATCTCTGCATCCTTCGTTGTTCAAACGTTCTATTGTGTCGGTACATCACGGGACAATATTCGTTGTTTTAAATCTTCATATGATCGCTGATCAAAAACAAGTCTGTGAACTTTTTAAATCAATTGAAAAATGGAAATTTCTCGTTTAACATCATTTCAAAGTGATCTATTCTAGTAGCTAATAGTTCTGATAGTAGAAGTCAATTAAGAATCAATAAATCTGTCGTGTAATTGGCAATTATCATGGTCATATCTACGTATCAAATTAAATTTCTTAATGGGGGGTTAATTATTTAAATAGCCGTACAGACCAAAGGTGGTGGAATTGCAAATAATTTTGTGGGATAATTTATCACTGATTCCTTTCTATCACTTAAACTTCCTTATATCTTAATCTTTCACAAGTTATTTTGCAAGAAAAGCAAACTCCCCGCTCGTTATGCAGTAAATAAATTGTCTCGTGGATACAAGTTTTGAATTTTTTAACGACAGGACGTTGCCAGATCTTTCTCCGAAAGTTGCATTAAAATTGCAAGGCTCGTTTCGCAAAGCACTGATGACAGTATTTGACGGCAATCTGCGCGTTGCTTTCAACAGGGGGTAGATTTTTTTGAAGCACCTCATCCCCACCGTTGTTAGAAAAAAGAACTAACATAATTCTTTTATCTACTGAAGGAAATCGAGAAGCTAAAAACCCTTCAACAACAACTTGAGGTACGTAAACATATTAAAAAGATAAATAAAAAAATACTGGACGAACGAATAAACGAATATACAATAACGAACCGTTAAATATAATCAGATGGACAGACAGATAGACCGAACGGAACTTTTGATAGACGGACTGACTTTGTGACAGACAGATAGAAAGGCCGACAGACAGACAGACATCAATCAATCAATCATTTATTTTAACACGTTTCGTCGAGGAGCTAAGAACTCGCTCAAAACGCGAACGTGTATAAATGATGATGATGTACATACATCCGATTGTCTTGTCATTCCCCCAGTGACGCAGTATCACAATTTGTTTAGACACTTACTCCCTTTAGACATAACGTGAAAGAAAGATAGAAAAAAGACAGGCTTAAAAAGAGACAGAACTATACACCTACATACATACAGAAGTACATAAATAGACAACCAGACGTACAGACTGTGATGGTCTATCAGACAGACAGACAGACAAACGAATGAATGAAGGTTTTCTGATGCCCCTATCCTTCCTTTTACAAACAAGACTCCCAATACAAATGTACTGGGTAAGATCGTTTTATAAAGTGATAATGTACAACCGACATGATTTCATAAGTTTAAATAAGGTTTGGATCAGTGGTCTTGCCTGAACTTGAAATCCAAATAAACAAGGTGTCAGTGGAAGTTACTTCAGCACTACCCACATTCTGAGAGTTTTCTATCCAAGCTACCATGGTCACCTAAAACTTGAGAAAAAGCACGACGCGACTGAGACGTTAGGAATTCTCTTTGTCATCAAAATAACAAAAGCAACTCGAACATCATCATCATCATTATAGTTTTCGTCATTATTACCATCATCATCATTATCATTATCGTCATCATTACCATCATCATCATTATCATTATCGTCATCATTACCATCATCATCATCATCATTATCATTATCATCATCATTACCATCATCATCATTATCATTATCATCATCATTACCATCATCATTATCGTCATCATCATTATAAACAGCAACCAAAGAGCAATAGCCGCTGCTCCACAGAGTGAAAAACTGAATCATCAAACTTCAGTTTATGTGTCCTGCGAAAAAAAATATTTCCCGCTTTTTTTCTTACATTTGTAGAAAGAGCCTCAAAAGATCGACCTTTTCGAGGAAAATTTGAAAGATGTGCAAGAATACGGTAGGCGGAACGTTCTACCTAACACTTTATGTAAAGCGGTTTCACATAGGTTCGATTTCCGTCGCTTTCTACTGTCCAGGCTTTGCTCCTCCACGGGGTAAGAGCGCGGGCTCATATTCCCGAACAGTGGTTGGTAATCGGCCGTAGGTTTCAAGGTTCTATACTGTTTTTTAATTAATCTTCTGTTAACATGCACTCCTCCTGTTTTCAGATAAATTTTACATCCAGTATGTCAATCATGTTTCTCAAGATTTGGAAAATTTGAAAAACAGTATCATTCAGTATATACAGGTAAGAGTCTAAAAAGAAACATCTAAGACTGCCTCGTTTTTTCCTGTGATCCTCAAGATATCTGTTAGGGAGATAAGGAGAAAACCACATTCCTATCTAATGCGAACGTACTCAATCTAGAGCAAGACGGCGAAAATCAGAGGGAAAAACTAAGCTCTCTGTTGATTCAAAGCCGAAGATCCTAAGGGAGGGCGGAAGGGAAAGAAGCCTGTTAAAAATACACCTCCCTTTTTTTTTCTTTTATTCTCGAAAGAGGATGCGTCTTGCCCTTGTATTCATTTGGTGTTCCAGCAGTAACGTTCTTTAAAATGTATGATAGCAACGTTTACCATGAAATCCCGCGCCCCCGCTTTCATTAAAAATATTATTAGAAAAAGATCCCCTAAAATTTCTCTATGTGGTGGCGCGAATAAGGCCGCAAAAAGCCGCACGGCCCCATTAACGGTTCCATGAGAAGAAAGAAGAATAAAAACCCTCCCATCAGTTGGTAAGTACCCTGTCTTTTCTGCTTTATAGGAGAAAACTAAAGCTGAACAACTGCTCGCAAAGGAAAACATGAAACTGAAACGTGAGTTTTCATTTTTATCTCTTTTCTTTGTTACTTACTTCGTTCTGAGTTTCGCATATCAATTCAGGCCAGGTTCTCGGGATGGCAACTTTAGAGGTGAAATGAAGGAATGGTGTCAAGGTTTATAGGATCAATCTAACGTTGGTGAATGGCAATAGCTGCTTTCGTGTTGTTATATTTGCGATAGGCGGATAAGAAATTCACCCGGCAGTTTCTGTTAACACTTCTGATTTAAAGCAGAGGAACTTGAGGCGAAGTTCGCAAGCGGAGGCCCATATCCAACGAAATGTGGAACATGCCAAACCGTGAGAAAAAGTTTATCTGCCAGCACACAAAATTGTGTTCGGAAAATAGTAATTATGTCATCGATCGATATTTAAAGAGTTGTGTTTTTAGGCTGTCGTGTTTCATCTAAACCTTAATTGCATTTGTTTTATTACAGAGCAAAATTTGAGTTGATGATTAGAAAGGGTGAAATGAAACATTCAGCAATTGTTTTACATCATCTTTTCAAAATTATTCAGTGGCTCTTATCAATTGATTATTTGGTTTTCTCCATTGAGTTGATACAAGTAAAGTGAAGTTACCAACGTAGAGATATTATGAAGCCTAAACTTTATGATCTAACCTTGGTACCACAGATCTTCTTCAGGGTCATTTAGTAATCTGTTTTGTTAAAAAATCTCTTTTAATTTACCTATTGCAGTGGATTTTCAACGCGAACAGGCTGAATCGATGCATCAGCAGCAAAAGTAAGTAAAGGGGGCTGAAAATGTTGATTTTTTTCCCGAGAGGTGATGATATACCCCTATTGTTAGGAGAAGCTAACCCCTAACGGTTCGCTCGTTCGACTCCGAATCGAGAGGTCTGGGGAGAGACGTTTCGCTCTTACAATACTTCCCTTCACCCAGGACTGTAAATGAGAACGAATGAACTGCTAGGGTAGCCTGAAGAAACGTTTAAGAGGGGAGGGGTAACCGGAAATGGACTGATATCTTATCTTCCCCTGGAAGCAGCAATAGACGCAGTACTCTTAGTCATTACAGTAATCGCCTCATGATCCATCGGACTAGGGAGCAGACTATCTTTCCTGAAGCAGGAGGAGTTTTTCGAAAGTAACGAAAGGGGGATGGTCTTGTCTAATTTTCACTTGAATGACTTAAGTGGTCATGACATCATGACAAAGTATCACTGTATTAAGTCTAAAATATTACTACTTACCTCCTCAATGCCCCTCGCCATAAAGGATTGTAAGATAAATAAGTATCAACAAACTTCTAAGCTATAAAGGATTCTTCAACAAGCTGATGCACCAGGACATCGTGTTTTAAAACAAATGGCTGAACTAAATGTTGATGTGAGTCCTTTTTGTTTCGTAAGGCACGAATACGCTGTGGCGGAGAAAAACACAGTCTTGGCGACTTGCAGAAAGCTAGAGGAGCAACTGGAAGAAAGAGGAAAACAAATTCAACAGTAAGTTACATAAATTAGTAACGTTTCTAAATTAATTTATCAAGGTCATGAGAACAAGAAAAATGATTACAAACTACAGATGCTTGTTAAAGTCAAACAAATTCCCGTTGTCAGTACCATAGGAAATATATAGGGAGCAGTATGCAGAATAAGCACACTGATGAGAAGATGGTACGGGTTAAAATGAAAAAGAAATTTCGAACCTGAGCTAAAGCTGACAATTTCCACAAACGAGTGATGCGAGCTGAGGTTGGAACGTTGATACTTTTAAGTAATTGATTGCTTGGGCAAATTTTTTCCTTTGTTTTTCGTTTTCTCGCTTACTTGTCATCGTGTACTTTTTTTTCTTCTTTCGTTCATCGGTATTTTGTTAATTACGCTCCTTTGTTACGTGCTGTATGTAAATTTAGTTACATAGTTTGTTGTCTCCAACCACCACACCAGTTATCCTCAGCATTTAGTAAGTGGCTTCGTTTTCATCGTTTTCTTTAATTTCGTTTTTCAGTGGCCTTTAGATAGTTTGTCTGTGTTGTAATTATTATTTTTCGCTCTTGTAGGAATATACTTTTTTCTAACGTTATATTAAAAACATTTGCTGAGGCATTGTGTTGTGTTTTCTTCGAATTGGTCCTGGCCTGTTCATTGATGATCTTCATGTCCTGTTGAAATTTCTTCTAGGCTTCAACGCGAGGGAACTGTGAGTTTGTGGCAACGAGAAAAAGCGAAGCTGATAAAAGACGTCCACTCAAGGTAACCTACCCTACTTTCTGTGGATCACGTTTTCTATAAACAACTTCGGTCGATGTTTAGATCGATATACCGATCGATAGCCGGTCGGTGGTCAGCCGATACGGTGACGATGGTTGATCGATATCTTTACTAATAGTTAGTCGATGTAGACCGACAGTTGGTCAAGGGCGCTTCGACTATCGGCTGACCTTCGAGAAGACATCGACTGTGTCTACCTTATAAATATATGGTATATATATATATATATATATATATATATATATATATATATATATATATATAATTTGCACAATGGAGAATGTGCTTCCGTTTTCAACGCTTTATTAAAGACCCGACGCGTTTCGGCATTTGCCTTCCTCAGGGGCCTTAACATGCAATTGTTACAGAGTCGTAATTGGTTAATTGTGTGACGTAGTACAGTGCATGTTGCTTAATTAAATGCTGAGTAAAATCTCTCGTAAACAATTAGTGTTTCTAATTGGTAAACAGTTTTAAAACCTTTATAACGTATGTTATAAACAATTTATGTACCTAAAACTTTATAAAGGTTTTCGCGTAAAAGCTTTATCCAGTTCTTTTGTTTAGTCCATATGGCTGAAAGGAGTTTAATGTTCTTTGCCAAAAAATCTCTTTCTCTAAGAACTTCTTTCTTTTTGTCAGTCTCTAAATGATCTTTTCGGATTTGCTCTATAATGGTTATGGTAACATTATTGTTAAAGTCGTGAGTTCGTTTGTTATGTAAAAAGTGTTCCGTGAGTTCGCAGCTACTCACTCCCTTTTTAATATGGTTTCTGTGATTGTTTAACCGTAGGTTAAATGCAGTTTCGCTTTTTATATATATATATATATATATGGTCTTTTTCTTCGTGAAAAAAGTGTGATTTGTTTTTAAGCTTTTCAGCCTGTTCATATGTCAGTGATTTGTTTTTTAGTGAGGAGAGGCTTGCCAAGGAGCTCAAAGAAACTAAAGATCAATTAGAAGATACAAAATCAAGACTAAATCAGAGAATTATGGTATGGAATAAGATGAAACGAGGTATTGAAATTAATCTCATGAGCGGCTGACTCTCTTAATAGGCTTAGGAAACCAGTCAGTATCTGATCATCCGGGAGGAGGAGCGTTCGGAGGATTTTTTTTTTTGGGGGGGGGGTGGGTGGCCCTTGGTTTTCAGGAGGGCGGAGAGGGTATCTGTCGTTATCAAAAGAATATAAAGGTGGAACTGTATATTAAAAAGCTACAGAGTACTGTGTAATTTTGCTGCTCTTCCATCTGGCTAAGCCATTCGTGTAACGGCGAGAGAAGACACTCGACAATCAAAAGAACAAATTTAACTATTTTACTCTTCGCTGTTCAGTCGAATTAAAATCTTTTGGGAAACAAAAACATGAACACTTTAGTTGCAAGGCCGTCACTTTGGGCACCAGACCTTCCCGGGCTTGATTGTTTATCTTTGGATATTTGCTGGTTTCATAGGAGCTTATGGATCAAGTTAAATATCTTAAAATGGAGAAAGATGTCAAGAATGGGACGGTGAGAACGTGTGGAGCAGGTGAATTTATAAATCAGTAATTATATGTATATCACAATTTATTTGATCGAGGAAAAAATTAATTATCGCCGGTGAACTGCTGGAAAGAAGACTGAAAAAAGTTTGGGGGACGGGAATCGAACCCAGTCCTCTCACACACTAGTTGGGCGCTACCACCAACTGTGCTACGAAGCCTCATGTTGGTAGCGAGGCAAATTTTTAGGGGTTCGAATCCCGTCGAAGCTTCAATTTTTCTCAGGCTTCTTCTCTGCAATTGCAGCTCTCTTGCAAGGATCATCTCTGCTCGATTTTTATTCGGATGTCAAATGGAAATTTTTACTTTACAAGCTGTCTTTCATTGATACCCTAGTGATAAGATTTGTTTTGTATTTGTTCACGCGTCTTCTCTCTAGTTCCGCATGTTTCCTCAAGTGAAATGGAGAAAATAAAGCAGCAATTATTCCTCAAGGACAGAGTACGTATTTGGGTTTGCAGTTTTAAATACACTATGACTTGCAAGAGCGAGAGAAAGTGGTGCATATAGTAATTCAAGCAAAATGCGTGAGGTAGATGAACCGAAAACAGAGATGAACAGATAGAGTACTGAGTGTGAAACTGATCCGGACTACATTGGTCTTAGTCTATCTCGCTCTCTGATTGGTCCTGAAAACTCGCGCTACCCTCTCAACCAATAAAATGCACAATTAAAACGAATCATGACTTGGTCACCGGCGTTTTCGCGCGCTTTTGCCAGGTTACTTGTTATCACGTTGACTTTTCATTGGCCCGTTATGATAATTCCTCTGTTTTGATTGGTCACTGTTATTAGCTTACTTTGCTTATACAACACTCAATCGAAAATTAGTCTTGCCAGTCAAACCAACAGAGCGGGATATGCCCAATTTGTAAGGAGCCACGACTCTTAGAAACTCATGATTGCAATTCACTTTGTCTTTCAGTTATTGGTAGTGGCGGAGGGCGAAATTCAGAAACAGCAAAAATATTATGTTGGATTTATAAGTGGGTTAAGTCGAGATTTCAGGTGAGCTACCCTAACATGGACATAACTTAATAGTAATTGCTCTTCATTACAGTTCACTCGAGTCGATGCCTAGATCTGTTACTGTTGGCACTATAACTGCATAAGATGCTTAAAACCTTTTAAAACTTAATTTCAGAATTATGCTTGAAAGACAGCATCTAACGGTGAAAGAATACAACAAAGATCAAAAAGCATATGCCTCAATGCTGAATAAAATGTACGTGGCAGCGAAAGAAGGTGAGCTCGAGTTAATGCCTACCGTCAATTTAGGCAGTGGACCACACTTTCTATTGGGTTACCAGCATAGTTCACCCACGCGAGATGTTGAGAGAACACGAGAAAAGTGTGTAAATTAGGAGTCGGAGACAAGTGATTTGCAAACTTTTCGAATTTCTTCCCAACATCATGCGTGGCCTAATACGCCAGGAAACTAATTTTGATGTTATCTATGATCTAGAACTGATCTCCTCCATCAATATGGAATCTATGTGTTAAATATCTTAACTGGAAATCTATGTGGTTCGTATGTAGAATGTGGATAACCTGATTTTAATGTAACATTTACTTTAGGAACTTTGACGGAATTCAGAGCGACGTTACCCTCTCACTATCTTGGAATAAATGAGGTAACAAGCCATACTTCTGTATATTTTCAATCTCAAACAAATTCATTCTCGGCTGGAAGAACGATTCAAAAAGTGCGGCAAATTGTAACAAAAACAAACAGATTAAAAGGACTCGGAACAGTGGTAGGTCGTATGAACGCTTACAAACGCGGAAAGATCCTCACTAATAGCATATGTTTGGTTACCATTTTGGTCCTTAGTTATTTTTTGGTGGAATCTTAAGCGCTAATGGTTGATTTGATGAATGCAAAACTTACCTAAGATAGGTAGAGACAGGCAGTATTTACGGAGCAAAGTCAGTATCTAAGCAATTGCACACCTACACCCCCGACCTTTTCATCAGATGACTATTATTGGATTCCTCATTTTAACCACCTGGGAGTTCTTAGTATATAGATATTGACTCTTTTTTCTGTATGTGTGTCACGGTGATGCAGGATCTTTCTGGCCATCCATTGGGTAAAAAGCTTTCACGGCCCTTCGAGGATTTGGAATTGCATTTACAAGAAGTTGAAGATAGTGAATTCAGGTGAAAAAAAATGTTTAAGACTTTTATTAAATTCGATAAATGTCTTCCGCGCTTCCACGTCTCAATTAAAGTCAGCCTTACAGTCAGTGCGCTGAACTCCACGTAGCAAGGTCTCGGTTCAAGACCTGACCGAGTCATTGTGCTGTATTCCTGTATTCTTGGGCAAGACAAATTATTTTCACAATGTCTCTCTCCAACCAGGAGTATAAATGGGTACCAGCGAATTCTCTGGGGTGCCTGATAAAATATTCGAGGAGTAGGCGGCTGGAAGAGAGGAGTAGCCTTGCGGAGGATTGGCATCCCTACCCAGGGGGGAGTAGGGATACTCCTACTCGCTTCATGCTATGGAAACCGGAATAAGCTGCGGCTGAAGAGCTACATGGCTCGAGTTCAAAGTTTACCTTTCACTCATTTATATTTATCTTTCATGAAATCTTTGCAGAATTGATATCAATCATCCATTATTGACGGGGTGGAGGGAAGGCAGATCAGCAAGTGCCAGAGAGAATGTCAGAAAGTTTTCGAAAAAATCATCCAAAGGTATGAAAGTCTAACAGATAACAGTTATTTAAGATCACCAGTGACCGTCTGTTATTTTCGTTCACGAAGGGTATACGGGAGCACTATGGGGCATAGCCCATCAGGTTACAAATTAAGTCGCCATCTCTGATGCCAATCCAGCCATGTGATTAGTTAAATTGATAGTGCAAAGTGCACATAGTGCAAAATGTCATAAAATAATTGACTATGCCCACGTCTATACCACTTCCATATATATTTTATCAATAAAATTTGACCGGCTGTAAAAAAAAAAAAAAAGGTCCTCTTGCCTTGCCGTTCTCTGGTTGAAACTTTCAACTGGACATGCATGGAAACATTAAGCAGTCACAGGCTTATTTTGGTCAATCTTTTCTCATAAGATTAGTTCTCTCGGTCATTTGGTCAGCCAGTCAGTCAGTGCATCTGTCAGCCAGTTAGTTAGCAGTCGGTCAAGTAGGCTGGTCGCTCAGTCAGTTTAGTCGACGTCTCTCAGTTAGTCAGCAACCCTATGCAGTTCATATTTAAATGACTTTAATCTGACTGACTTACATCGACAGTTACCGGCGTTCATCCGAGGCTTGTTGATACAAAGCTTGGAAAACCGCTCATAAAAGAGGCTAAAGAACACTTCCCTGAGTGGTCTGACGAAGAGGTAACATTCCATCACAGAAATATTAATCACAGATAAGTTGACCCCGGGATAGGTACCTTGTTGGACTCTAGAAAGAACGATCTGTCCAGCGTGCTAGACGTGGCCCTTGTTTTGAGTTCTTGTTCAAGGGATCTTTCCCTATCTATGCTTCTCTTGAGGCCGAATGCGTTGACCCATGATTATCAATGATCCAAATTTTTGCTATCTTGGTGTTGCTGTTTATCGAGTTCCGCTTAGAGCATTTTTCAACTGACTTTTCTGAAATCGTCACCAAAGTAATCGCAACAACCAATAAGAGCGTAGGAAAAGCTCACAAGGATCCAATGAGAACTCATTGTGAAAAAGGCAAACTGCTTGAAGCGCGGGAAAACGACGGTGCGCAGGCCGCGGTTGGTTTAGTTTGGTACCTGATTGGTTGAGAGGGAGGCACAAGTTTTCTAGACCAATCACAACGCCGAGATCAAAAACAATGCAATCCTGAATGACTTTCCCTCAATGATCCTAATTTGCTCTCAAAGAGAAAAAAACCGGAAGTTAATCGGTAAGACTTTGATTTCAATTTTACTGTTGTAAAAAACCACGAAGCCACCTAGCATTCTGCATTTAGAATAATCCTTGATTTCTTACTAGATTCAAATGATGTTTGAGCAGTTTAAGAGATTCGACACCAACGACGACTTCAACCTTGATACACAAGAGGTATGGAAGGAAAAGGAACTTTGTTACCTTTTTTAACTCGTGGATATGCGATAAATCATTTCGCGGCGTTAGCATGGTCACAGGAGTCTAGGGAGAGCAGATGGCGGACCGATTGTTAAATATAGCGGATCGTTATCAAAATTTTTTTTCTTATTTTCGTCATTCAAAATAGTAACTCACTGGTTACCCAAACTCCCTTTGGTTCCCAGGGGTGTTAAAATACGCTCTCTCATGTTTGAAGTAAATGCGTAATTTTCTAAAGTAGTAAATTGCAGCCACTACCTCACTGTGAATGAGCAGTTTTTAATTTCCTCTCTTTTCAGTTATTGAGAGCAATACCAGATACGTTAGGTAGAATGGCAACCACTGAAGAAATAAAGGTAATTATGATGTACTAAGCAAAAAAAAAAATTAATTTAGTTCATACGGTGGCCCATAGAGGACATGCTGTCCACTTTTTAAATTCAATTTTATCGCGCGATAATATCAAAATATCGCGTGATAAATGGGAAACTTGTTAGGTCGCACGTGATCGGCTGTCACGCGCGTTGTGTCCGTGGATGGGACGACAATGGCTGCAAAGTTGGAAAGTTCTTTCTTAGTCTAGAAATTTACAAACCTGCAATGTAATCAGAAAGATTAGATAATTCACATTTGTTCTCAGACACTTACAGCTATCTCTGAAAGTGTCTCTGAAGATTTCGCAAAATCAAGGTTTACTGTACTGATTTACAGAGCTGTGTCGCGGAGGTAACGCCAAGTACTGCAAAATGATCTTTTCACGAAAATAAAACGATTTATTGACCTCAAAACATGCCTCCTCAACTATGGCAGTTGTTATCGTCCACGGAAACAACGTGCGTGACAGCCGATCACGTGCGACCTCACAAGTTTCCCATTTATCGCGCGATAAAATTGAATTTAAAAAGTGGACAGCGTTTCCTCTATGGGCCACCGTAAGTTTACGATCATCATTTAAGTATAAAACAATTTAAAAAATTCTTTAGTGTGGGTTGCATGATTAATGTTCTTGGAGGTGCTCTGACGAGAAATAGTAGATGGCAAAATCCATAACTTTATAAAAACTAGACAATTAATTTTTGCTTGCAGGAAGCCATGTTAGAGGTGGACATAGATGATTCCGGAACGGTGGATTTCTTCGAATTTCTATGCGTAGCCAGACTAATTTCGCAAGGAAAGGGTAAGTCAATAAATATCCATGCAGCACGTAAACGTGACATTGAGCTAGCACCGAGGGATGCATTCCAATCCTACATCAAGTATCTATTTTCTGTTTTCTAGGAGAAGCAAGGCTATTCAAGAAAAAGACTTTGACAGCATTACAAAAACCCAATGGAAAGTCAACCATCTGTTCTGTTCAGTAGCTTCTACCACGTTCCACACACTTCAGAACTTTTTTCAGTCAATATTAAGACTACATGTGTTTCACTTTGTTTCTTAAAAAGGGAAAAAATACTTAGACTCAAATCCGACAAAACATTACATAATCAAGGCAAATAATATCTAGACCTGCCGAAAGATACGCCGTAATTTGGATTTTAAGAAAGTCCTTCATATAATTCAAAGACGAACCAATTGCACTTAAATCCTATTTTCAGAGAAACCTTTGAGAAACCATCTAAAAACCGTACACATCTTTTAGGTCGTAATCCACGTTAGCAAATAATTACGTATTTATCATCACTGTACATATGTATCATGGAAATATTCAATGCATTATTTATAGTCATTCTTGTTAAAGAAATTCCAGAGTTAATTGTAGATAGTATTAAGTTAATATCTTTATTACTTCCACTTTGAAATAACTGGTGATAAATCTGATTGGCTCTCATCGGTGCTCTTTATTTCCAAATTGCGCTATTTTTCACTCTAAATCACATGTTTTTCCCAGCCAATGAGAAGGCTTTTCTTAAACACAACCACCAATTAGATTTCAAGGCTTATAAAAAAAAGAAAAACACTAAAAATTTCAGGAAAATGAAGTCAATTTTTTCAACTTTTTACAAACCAGCTCAATACTGGATAGATAAAATATTTATACAGAATAAGAAAATCCTGTATTTGAGCAACTGAATTTTGCGATTTCAACATAGATGTCATAAAAAGGTAATTGAACTTCATGTGGTGCAATTTTGGTCTGAAATCAAACTTGTGATTTCAAATCAAACTTGCACTGTACACTTGTTTGAGTTTGAAATCACTAAAATGATGTCAGACTGAATTGCACCACTCAGTTCAATGACCATCATGAATCCAACTGGTGTTTTAATAAAAGACACAAACAAGAAACAATTCTGACTGATCCTATGTGCAAACAGTGATCAAATAGTTTTTATACCTTCCCCTTCCTTTCCTTTGCCTTAAATTGACAGTATTTGAGAATCTCTCCAAAGCACAGAAAAATAATTTAATCGACTCACTATTTTATAGTTTTGTTGCCTCTGCTGAGGCAAAAATAACTTTTGCTCTGAGTAGCAGAATTTAGTTTTTGCCTGTTGTTAATGGTACCTATATACTAGTATACCCATTTTTGATATTTCCTACACCATGTGCTTTTGAGTGAGTGTCTCCAAATTCTCCCCTCCCCTCCCCTGACAACCTTTGTAAAAGGCATTATGGAAAATGCAAACATGTATACTCTATGCAAATTAAACCTTTTTTAAATCGTTTTTTTAGGGCAAATGCGAAAAACATCATAGGATCCAAACTAAAGTTAAAATTTTGAACCAAAAAAAACTATTTTGGATTTCATGAACCAGGAAAGTATACAAGGCATTATGAATACCCGTATCAAATAGGGCCTCTCATATTCATCATAATACTCACTAGGAGACATCTGACTTGTACATGTCATGTACTCTGACCAAATGAAGGCAAACAGAGGTGAGAAATTCAGCTGCATGTATATTTACAAATTGAAACAATGAACAGATCCTCTATGAGAACTGCTAAGATGCTTCTGCATACAATTACATTCCAGGCTATTCTTCACAATTTTCTCATGTGTTCTTTGTCATCTCATGCTCTTTGTTCTCCTGTGTAGATCAAGAAAAGCAAAATTCTTTAGAAAACCTATTGACAGCCTTTCCTTCCTTATAAAATTAACCCTTAAACTCCCATAAGTGACCAAAAGACAATTCCTCCTCACAACGTCAATACCATACTCAGCAAATATGATGAGAATAAAGAAAAATGTCAATTAGGTGATTATTAGACAAGTTGATTCAATACCAAATTCTCCAAACTAACATCACAAGAACTGTATAGCAGACAGTAGGGAGAATTACAGATGAAATCTTCAGAGTGAAAGGGTTAACAATGAGCTCAGTGCCGCTAATTCAAACACAAAAAAAATCATTGACTAACTGTCCAAACATTATCACAGCATTTTCCAAAAAAATTAAATAATCTTGGTATTTTCGCCATGTTCATCATCTTTCAAAATTACACTCATTTTCCTGTTCTTTCCTTCAAACTTCACTTTTCCTTGACTTGAATTTAAAGTTACTTTTCCCTGACATTGAAAAGATTTTTCCAGTCTTCTTCCTAACGAGACACCCACTCTTGGAAAAAGTTGTATAAACCCTTTCACTCCCAAGATCTCATTAATAATTCTCTTTACAGTCTGCTATACAGTTCTTGTGATGTTAGTTTGGAGAATTTGGTATTGGATCAACTTATAATCCCCTAATTTATATTTTTCTTTATTCTCATCACTTGTCTGCTTGATATTATAAGGAGAAATTCTGTCTTGGTCACTCATGGGAGTAAAAGGGTTAACAATTTTCAATTTCACAGGAAAGCAAGAAACCTCTAACAATTCTCCAATTTACGGTTAAGAATATATGAAAGTCATAAGTTTAAACTGCGGATAAAGGCATGAATGAAAGTGATCCTCGCAGTGATGTGCACTACTTAGGCAGTAGTGAAAATAAGGCCTGAAAAAAAAAAAATTTTCAGGCCTATACGGGATTTGAACCCATGACCTCTGCGATACCGGTGCAGCGCTCTACCAAATGAGCTAACAAGCCAACTGGGAGCTGGTCATGATGGTGGTTCTAAATAAACCCATGAAGTGAAGAATATATGGTTAAGAATATATGAAAGTCATATATTTGAACTGCGGATAAAGGCATGAATGAAAGTGATCCTCGCAGTGATGTGCACTACTTAGGCAGTAGTGAAAATAAGGCCTGAAAAAAAAAAGAAAATTTCAGGCCTGTACGGGATTTGAACCCATGACCTCTGCGATACCTGTGCAGTACTCTACCAACTGAGCTAACAAGCCAACTGGGAGCTGGTCACGATGGTGGTTCTAAATAAACCCGTGAAGTGATGAATATACGGTTAAGAATATATGAAAGTCATATATTTGAACATTCAGGCCTTATTTTCACTACTGCCTAAGTAGTGCACATCACTGCGAGGATCACTTTCATTCAATTCTCCAATTTGTTTCATTAGCCTGTGCAAAAAGTTATTACTTTTAAGAGGACAACATCTCTGTAATTCGGTTTATATATGTTTAAGCAATTAAAATATTTCCTCACCGGAAAAATGCTAAGATTTTGTTTGGAACTCTGAACACAAACTTCATGGCTTCTTGTCTTCTCCGAAGGGTCTGTCTGTTAGATGTTACTCTTCTGTTGAATTCTGCAAATCTTCTATAAAGTCTTGGGAATCCATAGTACTATGGGAATGTTAAAAAAGTAAATGTCATTGCATTGCTAGCTCTGTGAGAGGGGAACATGGACTGAACCCACCCAGATTTGCCTGATTTGTTCCTGCAAAAATGGTTTCAAGCCGAGATCTGGTCACATGGTAAAAATATTTTTTACTGATCAATCATGTTTGGTTAAGTTGGCTTGACACCAGATGATAGAGATCTCAATAAGTTGGCTTTGGAATGACAAACATTATTAAGTTATTTCCAGTGAACTGAAGAAGATTCTGTTAAGGAATTCAGTGTGAAATGTATTGACTTTGGGAGAGTGGGATCTATACTTAACCCATTGACATCCGATGCGCCCTCATGTGCCCAGAAATAAAACCCCTCTGAAATTCCAATGCGCCCTCATGCGCCCTGTCAGAAATGGCTTGTTTTGATTGGCTGTAGCTTAGAAACAAAACTCCCCTGGGTATTGAAAAGCAGTGAAACGTGACATGCGAAAATTAAGCTTTCATTTGAGACCAAACTCACTATTCCACGTTAACCGTGCGATTTTTGACAAATTTTTCAAAAATATGTCGTGGTCTAAGACATAGCTTCTGGAAGAATTGATGAAAGTTAATTTTCATCCCATGAAGAGCAAGAAGTCTTCGCTGGTTTTATCATCGAAGAAATTGAAAAAAGCGACAAGCTCGTCAAGCACAGCATGAACAAAACTTGCTTCGCAATGTGGATGACGAGATGGAAGACTTTTTCGACCTACAGTCGCAAGAAAGGGGAAGCGATTCCGATGTTGAGCTATACGCTAGTGAGGAGGAAGAAGGAAGCGACGAAAGTAGTGATGAAGAATCTGCCGCAGAAGAAAGCCGACCAAATGCTCTTCAATGGTCTAGCTAATTGCGACAAATTAATGTTGAGGAATTCTCCATTCGTCGTGGCCCGACCAGAGATCTCGGAGAAAATGCAACTGCCAAAGATTTCTTCAATGTATTTATCGACGATGCTTACATTGACGAAATCGTCCGATACACCGTTGCATACGCTCGTTCGAAAGGGGATCGATCGTTCACATCTACTCAAGCGGAAATTTCAGCGTATCTCGGGCTAAACATTCTCATTGGAATCCATGAACTTCCTCAGCTGGCAATGTACTGGGATTCTGACGAGTTTGTTGGAGTTGATTGCTTAAAAAAAACGATCCCAGAGCACCGCTTCATGACTCTGGGGAAATATTTACATCTTGCTGACCCGACCGCAGAAGACCAAAACGATCTCCTCTGCAAAGTTTGCCCCCTTGTAACTCGCTTGGAGCAAAAGTTTGCCTAAGCGAAGAACATATATGCATTGTTCAAAGTGAAACTTTTCATTTAGGCGTAAAAATTGGTTTGTTCTTGCTCATGACTCGCAAAAAGTAATTTTATAGCTGCGCCTTGTGACGTGTCGCGATGTCGCTATGGCGGGCAAATTCAAAATTGACCCGCGTTAGAAAGTTTAGGATTCCTTTTGTTGAGGAGAAATTTGCGATCTGTCTTTTGGTGTTGTATTTGAGGGAAAGCTTTTTACATGATTCTGATGGAATAAGAGTGCAAAAGAGAGTCATCATACTGATAAATACTTTCAAAGCTGAAGGCAACCTTGCTAATGACTCGCTGTACATCATGAAGTTGAATCCGTTCTCTAGCTTTAGAATTTTTTTGAGAGAGCCTGATGCTCAAGTTGAAAATAAAATTTGACAGGGGGAAAGTATCTTATTTAATATGCAACTTTGTGCAGTTTCCCTTCAGTAGAGTGAAACGAAGACATTAAAATTTTAAATTATTTTGGCAGTGGTCTGTGTGTTCACTGTAGCAGCCATTTTCTCTGGAATTTCAGGGGGTGGTCTGAGCTCTAAGGTGTGGGGCTCAATGGGTTAAATACAGTCCTAGTAAAATCCCTTAGAGTCCCTTGTGTCTGTCAAATTGTAGACAAAAAAAAAATTGAGACTGATTTCCTTGCCCTTACAACCACAGTCTACTGGTAAGAGGGCCTTGGGCTTACAAACTATCAATGTGATCTCTAAATCTTGTCAGCCTTTACAGAAGTATGAAAGTACAGTGAGACATTTATTTGTCTTGGCATGAATTTCATGTGAAGAAAATTTATGAGTTCCCATGAGGAATCAGACATTAGACTGTCAGATTCCAAGCTCTGCTGCTCTTCCACTGAGCCACAGAGATTCAATGGTGAGCTATGCCATTATGACATTCACATGTGACACATGCCCTGTCAAAGGCATCATGTGTGTAAAAAGAATAAGAAAGATAGTAGATTTAAAACTCTGTAAAGAAATAGAGAAAGATGTTTTTTTCCTCTTGTCGAGAGACAAGAAAATAAGGAAATTTTCCAATACACCATATGAACACTTCATCTCACTTACTGAGATCAATTTGGAAAGATATCACAATGTTTATCTCAGTTAACCAGGCTGAAATTTCTAATTGAAAAAATAGCGTTACTGATCTAAAATCTCGGCGTAGTGAAGAGGATGACATTTCTGACATGAACAGATGACAATAGACTGGTCCTTTGACAAGCCAGCTTTGCTACCCGGCTCGTATGGAAAGCACCAAACTCTAAAACTCATGAGCTTATTGACATCCGCCAGTTTCGTTTTGGGTATTTCGGCAGATTAACGGCAGAAAATTAGCCTAGTGAGACGAGACGGTTATAACAGCTGTAATATTTGTCCAAGCATGATGTGTAGTATTTTGTAACCAAATGAACTGTTACGTCACCCTTGACTCAGCTACATGTAGCCAGTTCACTCGAATCATCAATCGGTTCCGTTCTTAATCTAACCACAGTCAAATTTAAATAGCAAAAATCAAGTCACCTTTTCATAAGCAGTCGAAACACAAAATTTCAGCTATGATCGGAGTTCATTTAACTTCACAAACATCACGAATCACCTGATGTAAACTCCATTACGATCAGAGCACTATTTCCTAGAAATGGATATACCTTACATAAAATTTTTCCCAGAGCACCAGAATCAATCACATAACAAAAAATGCACATACTCACCCTTCCCACTGCATATACAGTAACTTTTTTTCCAAGAGATACAGCTATGAGGGCTAAAATTTTCTCCATGAGTCGCGGCTCTCGTCGGTTTGCACATGTTCTTAAAATTAGCTATGTCACCGCGCCTTCATGTATAGTCGGATGGTCTGGGATCGGAGTTAAAACTGACCAATGCGCATCGAGGACAGAAATAGCATCAAAATAAAGTGTTCGAACGACGAGGAGAAACATGAAAAATCTAACCACTTTATTACTCGAATGAATACTGCAATATTCTTGCTTGTATTTGGTTAGCTTTTCAAACAAGTCTTATTTTCCAATTTAACACTGAAAATTTTCTTTGTTTGCACGTCTGTTTTCCTATAAATTCTGATTTAGCTTTCTGAAAAAATTACTACAATCGATCGATGGCAAAAATCAGGAAAAAGATATAGAAAAGTATATATCTAAAGGACAATCAGAACTACTCGAGCTACAATTTGTAAAAAAGATGGAAAATAAACTCATAGAGGGACAAATTACCTTTGACTTAACCTTATTTTGTGCAAAAAATACATTGATATCACTCCAATCGTATAACTTTCCGTGCGTCTATGAAATCGGAAGAACAGATCGTTTTAAAACCTATTCTTCCCTTCTGTACTGATCACACTGTTCTGGTGATGGTGAGAAAGCAAGTTAAGGACAGACTATGGACAGACAGACTAAAAAAAAAGTTGAGAAACATTTTGTGTCCCGCAGCTGTTGTACGAATTAAACTCAACATTACAAATCGATCGTATATAGTGAATTATATTTTTCGTCTTGTTACGAGCATAGGACATAGAAAAAACTCTGAGTCTCCATGAGGAATCGAACCTCAGACCTTCGGATTCCGCGATATCGATGCTTTATCATTGAACCACAGTGACTCTACGATCAGCGAGGTCTGAGAATTTTTTCTTTGTCCCACGCGTGACAAGACAAAATATATCTTTCACTATTTCTTTACCGAGCACAAAACTTACCATCTTTCTCATCTTATCGCTCGTATGTATATAGCCAGCCATGCCGTGGCCTGGTTTTCCTTTAGTTCCTCAATGGTTAGTGCAGCTCTTAAAGAGTACAAGTAAAAAACCAATGGGTGTGACAGGAGCTTGGTGTGATAATCATAAAACTCTCAATGTTTTCTTGGTCTAATCCGCAATCGATGTTAGTAATAGCGATAACTTCACGGGTTTATCACGAACCCACATAACGACCAACTCCCTGTTGGTAGAGCACTGCATTGGTATCACAGAGGTCATGGTTCAACTTCCGTACAGGTCTGTTCATTATTGTGAAGGTTGCTTCCAAATTCATTTCTTAAATCGCAGTTCACATAAATGATTTTCAAATGTTTAGTCACTTAAAAGCAATAGTCTAGTCTTCATCTATGTTTACAGTCATTTAGAAGCAATAGTCTAGTCTTCATCTACGCTTTTGTCATCAGAAGCAAAATCGAGCATTTTTTAAAGTCAATTTTTAAATCAGCTCAATTGAATCTTGCATAGATTACTAACCCTTTGACTCCCACGAGTGACCAGGACAGAATTTCTCCATACAGCATCAAATTAATACAATATCAAGCAGACAAGTTATAAGAAAAAAATTCAAAGAGGGGATTATAAGTTGATCCAATAACAAATTCTCAGAACTTATAGTATAAGAATTGTATGGGATGTAGTAAGGAGAATTACTAATAAGATCTTGGAAGTGAAAAGGTTAAAATTTTTGATGCTTTACTTCAACTTGTACTCTTCAAAACTATCTACCTCCAGGTTAAAGGAATAACTGTTATTCAGCCTCTTGATGGGAGTTCAAATACAATCTTAAGGAGCACTCGTAAACTATACAAGAGCTTGAATTGCAATTTCTATGAAATTTGTTATGAAATGAAAGGCACTATGATACAAAAGCTTGGTATCTTTTTGATGCAGTACTGATAAATCCCTTTATTATACACATTCCATCAGAAATAGTTTATTTCCTACACCTTTGCAAAGAGAACATGTCAGGGACTGTACAGCAAGTTTTTAAGTGGAGGGGCTATTTTTGGCTCTGTTATCTTTGTTAAATTATTTTTTGTTTTGATTTATTTCTACTTTTGCAAAAAAGTGGGGGGGGGGAGTGGAGGGGGGCTAAAGCCTCCCCCAGCCCCTCCCCCTGCATGGTCCTTGCATGTAAGATATCACTAGAAAAAAAAAATTTAAAAGTTGAACATGCTCAAATTTATTTTTCCTTTGTTTTCCTTGTTTATGGTAGGCTCCACTAAGTCTTTTGACTGACTCCTCTAAAAAAAGTTAAATATGAACTGTACAATGCTGATAAGTAAAAATAGAATGTCCAATAACTAATTACAATGACTGAGAAAGCTTTTATTATCCAACTGCACCAACTAGATTACAAATATCACCTGATATTTGGACAGTCGGTTATTTTTAACTGTAAAAACCTGGTGTTAAACCAGACAGCTGCATGGGTTCATCAAAATACAGAACAACTCAGAAAAATACTTAGGGATACTTCACAACAAAACATCTAATAAGATATATCTATTTTAAATTTCTGAGTTATGCACATAGTGAGAACCACTGTAACAGGGGTTATGAGCTTCCTTAAAGGATTAAAAGAAGGCTATGCATTAATAACCTTTTCATGTGTTGTCACACTGAGTAATAGTTATTTCATTGCATAATTTTTCTTTTGATCTCAAAGGTACAGTACTAGAGAGAGCTGCATGGTAGAAAAAAGAAGTTTAATTAAAAACAAAACAAAAGAAAACAAACAAACAATAAAAGTCTAAAAATGTAACAATCAATATTGTAGGAACAGTACTCATATTTTGCTCATCAGCAAGAACAAGACCTTTTCTTGGTTCAAACTTTGTAACTCATGTTTATTTCCTCTACCCTTAACCCTTTAACTCCCAGATCAAATTTGTAATTCTCCTTACTGTCAACCATACAATTCTTATAATGTTAGTTCAGAGAGTTCAGTATTGGATCAACTAACTATCCACAAATTGATATTTTTCTTTATTCTCATCACTTATCTGGTTGATATTGTATTGATATTGTAAGGAGAAATTCTGTCTTGGTCAGTTATGGGAGTTAAAGAATTAACCACACAGGCAAGCAATTTCTATGTTACATTCATAATCCTAGGGGAATCTTTCTAAAGAAGACAACAATTATTTTAAGGATTCCTTCATTAATAAGGTAATCATTTGATTCTACAATCATAAATTTTATCAAAAATATTACTAATGGCCATACTCCCAACTAGGAAAAACAAGGAATATTTCAAGTGTACAAACACTGACATTGCTATCGCTGGTAGACTTGTAATTCCTCTCAATCCTCCTTTCAAGGATTATTTTCTATAAAAAAGAGAATACACCACATTAAATTTCCAACAATAAAAAGATATATTGCATTTAACCACAACAAAGGTAACTCACTGAGACACCCAGCTATCACACCACCCAGAAAACACGAAACTTTACAGGTAAATTAAATAATATTTGAATGGACAGTAAGAGTTTTTTTTTGAAAACAAGTAGGTCAGTAATTTACACTTGTTTCATCATCACGTGAATAAAAAATGGAACGTTTTCTTCCAGATTTTCTTCTAGAGTTTCAAAGAATCTGCAATTCCATTTGTGAGACTTTTGTTTTGCACAGCCAGGCATCCAGTGTTTTAGGAGATCCTGTATTTCTATGTCTTAGGATATTCTGCCATTCCACCATTCCTCCATTCCATCATTCTGTTGAATAACTCAAGGTGTTGTGATTCACAGCTTGGTCACTTTGCAAAGTTAGCAGCTCTTTTAGGCTTTAAGTTGCTGATTCAAATGCTAAAATGCTCTCCTTTACAGGAAGACAATTTTTCCTTAAGCTTTCACAACGTGCATATCAAATCTATTAACCCTTTAACTCCCAAGATGTCATTAGAAATTCTCCTTACTGTCTGGCATACAATTTATATGATAGTATTTTGGAGAATTTGGAATTGGATCAAACAATAATCCCCCAATTGATATTTTTCTTTATTCTCATTATTTATCCGCTTGATATTGTAGAGACAGTGTAAGGAGAAATTCTGTCTTGGTCACTAGTGGGACTTTAAGGATTAAGACTATGTCTTGACTATGTCTTATGTTTCTATCTACACTTCTTTCATGCTCTAGCTGCCTTGTGCGTGCTTTATGACAGAACAGAGTACAGTTAAGGCTTCTCAGTTTGTTAAATATCTCCAAAGACAAGGAGAATTTATTTCACAATCAAGAGCAAGACCTTCTTTGGCTGGTGATCATTTCCTTTATTCTCATAACCTTAATGTGTGATTCAGGGGTGATACTATGGGAAGAAATTAGATGCTTGTCACTTTAAGGAACAATCAGAGGCAAAATCCTTTAAAGGTGTCACACCCCCTCTCCTCGTCTGGTGACAAATAAGTTGACAAGCTAAAAAAACAGATTGTCCAGCTATTTATGAAGAGCAGACCTGTTATGTTATGTTGATATTGTACATAAAAACACTTAATTGAATAATGTGAAGAATTTTGTTCCATTTCGACACTGATTTCATCACTTAGAAAGAGCAAAGTGAAGACATAATTAAATGGCAGCTGAAATTCTGATATTGATTGCAGCTGAATTTTTAGATGATAATTCATAATTGAAGACAATGAATAATGTGAACAAGATGCGATAGCTATAGTGCTCGTTACCTGATGTTTCTTCATCATCACTCCATTTGTAAAATGTTCCTTCGCGCCGTCCTCTTCTCAATTTTTCTTCTAAACTCTCCTCTGTCTCACCTGAAAGAAGAGAAGAAAATGTTAAGAACCAACCAAACATATATCTCACTGGAAAAAAAATGACAACGAACCTTCTAGATTTGGAGTCATAAAGGCAGTTGGGGGCGTGAGTGTACAAGCCCATGCTAAAGCAGCCTTTTTGAGACGTTTCTCTAGATTATTTCTTGTTACTTCTTGATCCATGTTATTTTTCACAACCAAGGGATCTGCAAGACAAGTTCAACTTCAAATCTCAAATTTACTGCAGCCAATTTATGTTATCAACTCAGTTGATTATACTAAACTAATCCATATAAACTAGAAGGGCAGTTAGTATCTCACCACACTCTGGCAATAGAACCTCAAAAGCAGTTGTTTGTATGAGGGTACATGCCCATGCCAAAGTAGCCTTCTTGAGGCATCTTTCTAGACTCTTTGCCTCTGTTATTTCTTGATCCAGGTTATTTTCCAAAACCAAGGGATCGACAGGACAAGTGCCATGTCAAATTTCATATTTTTGTCTTTCCTTTATAAGCAGACATCTCCTTTCTCCTATGTTGCATGCAGAAAGCGACATCTCTTTTACACTGTGCAACAAAGGAAATCAGAGATGTCTGAATGTAGGTTGGGTTATGTGAGTGAAAAAGTCTTTCCATTCTTTCTATAGGTTGGCAAAAGCCTTTTACCATGAAATTGTCTGTATTCAAGCCTATTGGCCTTCCCAGCTGGAGATTAAACTAGTTTCCATCACATGAAGTGACTAAGAATATCACTACTTTCCCCCTGGAAGGGATGTTAGTTCATCACAAGGTACCCCCCCCCCCCCCAGCATTTTATCAGGCTTCCCTGAAAATACTCCTGGTTGGAGAGACGCACTGTGAGAGGAAAGTATTTTGCCCAAGAACACAACACAATGAGCTGGCCGTGTCTTGAACCCAGACCCCTCAACCCGAGTCCAGCACACTGAGCATCAGGCCACTGTTATAATTTCCCACAGGTTTTCATGCCTTTTCAAGGCTTCACTATTTGTTAAATATTTCCAAAGGTGTTGACAAGGATAATTTGTTTCACAATTAAGAGCAGGTCAGCTTCTTTAGTTGGTGATCATTTCCTTAATTCTCATGACCTTAATGTGTGATTCAGGGGTGAAATTGTAGGGAGAAATTAGATGCTGGTCACCTTTAGGGGCAGTCAAAGGCAAAACCCTGTAAAGGCATTACACCCCCCTCTCCTTGTCTAGTGATGAATAAGTAGACAAGCTAAAACAAAACCAGATTGTCCAACCATGTAAGAAGAGCAGACCTGTTATGTTATCTTGATATTGTAAGTAAAAACATTTAGTTAAACAACATGGAAAATTGTGTTCCATGTCAACATTTCATCATTCAGAAAGAGCAAAGTGAAGACATGATTAAATGGAAGTTGAAATTCTGATATTAATTACCACTGGGCTGTGAGACAATAATTTAAAATTGAAGACATCAAACAATACAAACAAGATGCAATGATTATGATGCTCGTTACCTGATGTTTCTTCATCATCACTCCATTTGCAAAAAGTTCCTTCGCCCCGTCCTCTTCTCAATTTTTCTTCTAAGCTCTCCCCCATTTCATCTGAAAGATGAGAAGAAAATGTTAAGAACCAACCAAACATATATCTCACTGGAAAAAAAATGACAACGAACCTTCTAGATTTGGAGTCACACAGGCAGTTGGGGGCATGAGTGTACAAGCCCATAAAGCAGCCTTTTTGAGACGTTTCTCTAGATTATTTCTTGTTACTTCTTGATCCATGTTATTTTTCACAACCAAGGGATCTGCAAGACAAGTTCAACTTCAAATCTCAAATTTACTGCAGCCAATTTATGTTATCAACTCAGTTGATTATACTAAACTACTCCATATAAACTAGAAGGGCAGTCAGTATCTCACCACACTCTGGCAATAGAACCTCAAAAGCAGTTGTTTGTGTGTGGGTACATGCCCATGCCAAAGTAGCCTTCTTGAGGCATCTTTCTAGACTCTTTGCCTCTGTTATTTCTTGATCCAGGTTATTTTCCAAAACCAAGGGATCAACAGGACAAGTGCCATGTCAAATTTCATCTTTTGTCTTTCCTTTATAAGCAGACATCTCCTTTCTCCTATGTTGCATGCAGAAAGCGACATCTATTTTACACTGTGCAACAAAGGAAATCAGAGATGTCTGAATGTAGGTTAGATCAAGTGAGTGAAAAAGTCTTTCCATTCTTTCTATAGGATACCAAAAAGTCTTTCCATTCTTTCTATAGGACACCAAAAGCCTTTTACCATGAAATTGAAACCTTTTAAAGTTTGTTAAATTGATTGTATTTTACCTTAATGGTAAAGTCTGTATTAAAGCCTATTGGCCTTCCCAGCAGAAGCTTATACTAGTTTCCATAGCATGAAGTGACTAAGAGTATCACTACTTCACTACTCCCCCCCTGGATGGGATGCTAGTCCATCACAAGGTTTCCCCTCCTAGCATTTCATCAGGCTTCCCTAACAATTCACCAGTACCCATAATTTATACTCCTGGGTGGAGAGAGACACTGTGAGAGGAAAGTGCTTTGCACAAGGACACAACACAATGACCTGGCCAGGTCCTGAACCCAGATCCCTGAACCCAGACCCCTTGACTGGTGTCCAGCACACTAAGCATCTGGCACCAGTGATTCCACAGGATTTCATGCCTGGGTACTTAAGTTTTTCGGAGGAAATTACATTTTTAAAGGTCTTTACTGTTGATTTTGTGTGAAGGAGGAGGAGGAGATGAACCAAAAGAAAAGTAGCAATCTCCAGATTTCTGATCTACAATACTATTTAAGAAGTTAGCATCTCTGTTACATTCAGCCTTACACAACCACCATTCTGCGAATGTGGAATTCTCTATTACCACCCATTTTCTGCCCCTCACTTAACCCTTTACCAGCATTCCCCTTTTCAGGCAGTAACTGGTAACATTTACTGCCTGTAGTACCTCTTATTACCATTTAAAATTGCTTGGAATTCTTGAAAATTCACCATGTAAAAGGATTGCTTTACTGGTTTGAAAATTTATTTTACCTGTAATGCTTAAAATAGGAGAGAACACTGCTTTATACCTTAACATCAGTATGAATATTCTCCACACTGTTCTCTAAACATTTCCTAAGATGCCAACATGGAGAATTTGTCTAACAATCAAGAGCTTCTTTGGTCAGTGATCAGCTCGTTTATTCTCTTGACCTTAGTGTTTGATTCAGGGGGATATGGTAAGGAGAAATTAGATGCCAGTCACTCTTAGGGGTTAAGGAGTTAAGCAGACGAAACCTCTGGTTGCAGTACAGTTTATTAAAAACACATTGTTGAAGTAAGAAACTAAAAAAAACAACCACTTATTATAACTGTTTAACTTCCATTAACTCCCAAGATCTGATTGTTAATTCTCCTCTCTAGCTGCTACACACTACCTTGTAAATAAGTTATGAGAATTTGGTGTTAGGTCAAAATAAAAACATCTTCCTAATAAGTTTGAGTATTCTCGTTACCTGTTTGCTGGATAATATATGAATATTATAAGGAGAAGCAATTGAAGGGTTAGGAAGAGAAAAATTCTTGAAACTGGCAATAACATAACCTTCCCACCCACCTGCTGCCCCCTTCCCCTCCCCCCCCCCCTTAACGACCTACAGGCCTGACTGGGGTGGGGAATTTAAACTGGAGGTGTCAAGTCTGGTCAGTGGAATACAAGCATATATTTTAATATGGAGATGATTAACACTTTCAGTCCCAAGATCTGATTGTTAATTCTCCCCTCTGGCTGCTACACATTTCCTTGTAAATAATTAATGAGTGTTTGGTGTTACTTGATAAGTTTGAGTATTCTCATTACATGTCAGCTGGACAGTGTGTGGCTGTTATAGGGAGAAGTTGAATGTTAATCACTTGTGGAAGTTAAAGGGTTAAAGGTAAAGAGCTAAGAAGAAAAGGCCTACAAGGTCCAGGTTATAAAGATTACTGCATGATTCTGCCTTTTTTGAAAAAAATGGGTGGAGCATTTGAACACAACTTTTGCCCCAAGAGATGGAAATTTGAACAAACCAATCTTAGAAAGTTCCCCAAGGAGGGGTGGGGTGGGAGGGGGGAAGGGGAGGGAGGGGAGGGAGTGGGAATGTTGAAGCTTCTTATTGATCAACACAATACAGTGTCATTTAGAAAACTGTGCAGGAGATGAGAAGATTCACTTTGTATATGAGACTCCTGGATATATATCTTAAGTAAACACCAGAAATATATAGATTTAGCCAAGCCTAAAAGCGGAGCTCACATTTTTTTTCCCCGCACATCTCAAGGGCACAATGCCTTGCCCCAGCCAGGACTAGAACCCAGGTCATCCAACTCAGAGCCCAGTGCACTGACCACTGAACTACTGGACAAAACCTTGTACAGTCGTACGGTCATACAGTTGTATGGTCATACGGTCATACATCTAAATTTTTTCGGCTTGATGGGTTACTACTATTTTGTATAATTATGGGGCTACGCTCTGCGAGCTCTGCTATCATATTCAGGTGGTACTGGATCAACTTCTGGTGAGGTTCTTCTTTTTCAATCCTGAGTATTGCAACCTGCATTCTTAGTGAGAATTATTTGTAGAATTTAAACACTTCCTCCATCTCCCAAGATCTCATTAGTAATTCTCCCTACTGTCTGCCATACAATCATCATGATGTTAGTTTGGAGAATTTGGTATTGAAGCAATTATTGAGACTGCTGTTTCCCAAGAACACAAATATCTACCAATTCTGAGGGCAGAAAGTTGTGGCCTTCCACTCAATGCATTGGAAAGGAAATCTGAGCAAACTCTCAGTTGATCACTCATGACAATCAAGAAGCAGCAAAAGTAATTTCTGAGGCCTTCTTCACTAGGATGACCGGAGATCACAATGAACTAGCTGCAATGGACCTTAGCATGATCACAGTCACTCTGACACCCTCATGATTTGTATGAATTTTTAATAGTTGTGTCAGTTTGGTTATATTTTTCATAATAACTGTTTCGTTCTGTTTGTTTTAAAACACAAAACTATATTTACTACAGGAGTGTTAGCTGTGTTTGATTTTTGTCACCATAGGTACACTTACAATCTAACCAAGCGTCAAAATCTTTAAAACTCTAACTGTTTTTTCCATTTTCTCCTTGAGGATTTTTGTCTCTGCTCACATTATAATTACATAAATTATGGTGCTTGGCATGTTAAAAAAGCTTTGCCAGGTGCATCTGCTTCCACTTGCTGGCTTGCATTGTTTCTAAATTTCACTTTCAATTAACCAAAAAAAGCTGGAGAGAAATCCAGGAAACGGTTGCACATACTTCAAACTGGCAGATGGTGAGACAATTTTAGCTCAGCTCTATACTTTGAACTCCAATAGAGCACACTCTGTCAACCAATGACAGCACCTGTTGTATCTGAACTTTATTATAAAAAGATATAGGGGGGTAAGTTTCTAAAGAAACTACAATGCAGCATTAGTGGGGGTTTATAAAAAGATAATTTTGCTTTACCAACTGAGTTAATAACCTAAATTAACCACCATGACAAGTTTCTAGGCTGAAGTTTCAAGCATTAGCCTTTCATCAGAGTGACTAGAGTAATAGTGGGCTGTGCATGTGTTATGCTGTAAGTACAGCTTTGCTATTGGGTGGAAACATAGTGATGAAAATAAAACAAGATTAAGGGTGCTGATTAAAAAAAAAAAAATTTTTTTTTCTAGACTTTTGCAGCTCTCTGAAGTGCCTGGATGTAGGGAAGGGCTGCAGACTGCCATATGCTGCTTATAATGACTAGGGAGATTAAGGTGTCATGGGTCTTTCACTTCCAAAATCTAACTCCTAACTCTCCCAACAGGATATGTAATATATTGCTTTGCAGATTAGACAGGAAAATTTAGACATACATCAAGAAACCACCCTCTGGCTGATAAGTTTGTCTCTTCTCGTAATCTGTTTGCAAGATAATATAATGAAATCCCAAGAAGAAATTACATCTAAATCATTTTTGGGACTTTAAGGGTTAATATTTGTTTTAAAATTGCAATGATTTTAGAGGAAATAATATAGCTATAAAGAAGATGGGAGACACACCCTCCAGGCGCCCCCCCCCCTGCCTCCCCACTGATCCCCACAGCTTCACTTTAAATCTCCCCCCCCTTGCAACCAGCCCCATTTCTTAATGCCATGTGACAGTTAAAATATAGGCAATTAGTTTGACAAAAACATCGGAGCGAGTTCCACCCCAGAGGAATGACCCTCATTTTAATTCATTTGTGAGAATCAATTGGCCGCTTGCTGTTCATAACTCAAATACTATTTGTATCTAATATATTATCTGCGGTTGAACAAATTTCGTATTTCAAGTTCACATTGTTCTGTTTGTAGCTCAGCTAAATGAATTAATCATGGAAAGCCGTGATTTCTTCCTTGGGATCTTATACCTACCGGCCACAACACAACTGTGACAATATGAAAAAAAAAATCTGTAGAAGTATAGAAAAATGAAGTTTGTCTTACCCGTGCAGTTATCTTCAGATGTAATTATATCGTTCGTTGCGTGACAGTTCCAAGAATCAGGAGGTTTTCTCGGAAGACAATTAAATCACTTTCACAATTTAAAACATTTAAGGCTATCTTTCTCAATTAGTTATCGTTCAGCGAAGAATTTATGTCTTTGCACGTCAGTTACAGATAAAATTGCCTTCGTCTGGGAACCAAAATTAAAATATCAATGCAGAATTTCCAGTGAAAATTCTTCCGATTGACTTAATTCGTTCCAGACTCTTCGCGGAATAAAATAGACGCCTGGCAAAAACGTGATTTTAAGCGAAACTTGGCAGTCAAATCGATCGCGAAAGTCAGTTTTTTTCGCTCTTCCATAATGTTCTGACAATAAATAGTTGTTTCAAAGTTACGTTCGTATCAATAGACCACTACCACGAAAGGGAAAGTCCCAAAGTGTAAATGTATTTCTATTTCGTCGCAGAAATATTTCAATTCCATATTATAACATGACCGTTAAGAGCATTCGAGCAGGAAAGGTTTCTCAAGAAAAAGATTGTAGATGACATTTACCGCCCACCTCGACAACCTCGACTTCAGGTTTCATCAAAAATGAAACTTAAAAAATATCAGCACGTTTTCGAATGTGCAGACCGAGTTCGTTGCTTTTCAATCTTGTTTTGTGTAGCGCATGGAAAAACAATATCGTCAAAGCAGTAACTAGGCAATTGTTGAAGGATTAGTGGACTATCTATAGCTGGAGAACTAAGGATATCACCCAAAACTGCCTCAGGAAATCAACGAGTACACAAAACAACTGTCAACAAATCAACTCCAACAATTTATTTCTGAGAATTTTTATCGAATATTTTACACATTACAATATCTGCAAATTTACGTTTTCGTATGCCTACGTCAAGTTTTTGAGGTTAGAAAGTAAAAAAAAAAGAAACAGCTTTTGCAAGGTATCAGGATCGAAAGTAATTAATAATATTAAGAAGGGTATGAATAGTTTCACACAATGACAAAAATTTGAAAAATAAAAGCAATTTTCAATGGCAAGATTATTTTAAATGACTAACTTAAAATGTGCACATAGTTTTAATAGAGCCGGTATGTATATTACACTTATGGGAATTTAACGCATATCCTGGTATTAGTTGGGTTACGAGAGGTTAAAACATAACTCTAAGTAGATGTGAACTGATATAGCATCGTTTGCTGAAGCACATAATGGACGAGACGAAAGGTGATATTAAATGAACGACGCTAATTTCTATACATACCTGGGCAAGCCTTTTTCTAGAATAAAATATTTACTAAAACGTACAAAAATGAAATGGTCTACGTGACACTGTCGCTAGCCCAACTGAAGCATAACAAATTTAATCCATAATGGTGGTATTTGAATAGATTAAAATGTTTCAATTTCTCTGCTGACACTTCTTGAATCAATTACCGAACAACGTGTCTTGTCAAACGTTTCATTTCTGACAGTCCAAGCCTTTTCCTCGATTGCACATCGTCCTTACGGCCTCTCTGAGGTTACCTAAGGCTAGGCAAGAACCATACTCTGTCTATAGTCGAGGTGATCTGATCCAGACAAATCTTATCTTCATTCTCGAGTTTATCCTGAAAATTGAGAAGATTTATTAGCTCTGATGATAAAACGAAACATTAAACTGAAATAATACGCTGTCTGGTGACAAATACGCTGACAAGCTGGGAAAAACAGATCGTCCCGCCATTTAAGGAGAGCAACCCTGTTATGTTATGTTGATATTGTAAATAAAAACATCTAGTTAAACAAAGTAGAAAATTGTGTTCCATTTCGACATTTCATCACTTAGAAAGAGCAAAGTGAAGACATGATTAAAACGGCTGGCGAAATTCCTATATTGATTACAGCTGAATTTCGAGACAATAATTCATAATTGAAGACAACGAATAATGCGAACAAGATGCGATTGTTATAATGCTCGTTACCTGATGTTTCTTCGTCGTCGCTCCATTTGTAAAATGTTCCTTCGCGCCGTCCTCTTCTCAATTTTTCTTCTAAAATCTCCTCTGTCTCACCTGAAAGAATAGGAGAAAATGTTAGGAACCAACCAAACATATATCTCGTTGGAAAGCAACGAAAACGAACCTCCTGGTTCTGGAGTCACAAAGGCAGTCGGAGGTGTGAGGGTACAAGCCCAAGCTAGAGCGGCCTTTTTGAGACGTTTCTCTAGATTTTTAGTGTCGGTTTCTGAATCCATATCGGTTTAACAGAGGTGAAACTTGGTTTAAAGCGTTTGTAGAAGCAAATGATGAAAGTTCCACACAACGTGTGACACACAATGACCCGAATATATCACTACACCGCAAACAGCTGCCGGGAGAGTCCCTTTAGCCTGCACCCTCAAGCTATGTTGTACCTCAACCAATCACCTCACTGCAATTCTGACAGCTCGTCATTTACATTGACATCTAAACGTTGCAATAATAGACGGCTCAGAGGAGGTAGCTGTGTTTACTTTTTGATCAACCAATCAGCAAGCGAGGTTTGAAAGCGGTCGTGAACTTTATGCAGATTAATGGCTTGGAACAAGATTTCCACACGCAAAGATGCAAAACAACGAGGAGAGAAAATTTTGAGTTGAAATTATTACGTAAAACGTTGATTGGAAAGTTTTGGATGCACATTTCATCAAAACTAACGGTTAGTTTGGGCGATGGAAAATGCCCATATAAGGTAATGTTTTCATCTTGGACGGTCAGTGACAATACATCTGACGCAGAAGCACATTATTCGCGATAAGATCATGGCTATGTAAATAATTTAAGATCTGCCAACAAAGCGTTTCCTTTGTTACGATCGAAACCACTGGCTAAGCACATTCTTGGACGCACACGTAATACAAAAACAGGAAACTGAAAGCGATTACTAAGCACCTTTGGCCTACGATAACAAAGAATTCATTCACGTTATGCAAGTTTTCCCACGATATACATGGCGCCAGCGATTCAACCTAGTGCATCGTTGACAGGTGATTGAAAACCTTTCTGTGACGGGTGCATGTGAGGAGAAAATACAAGATAATCAAAACGGCGCTAACAGCTCTATTTGAAACCATTTCAAGGAAAATAAACTATCTAGAAGAGAACATTATTGAGATTTAAGTCTTGGAAATCGATAGTATACGCCACGTTGGTCAAAGTGAAAGGAAATTTTTGTGCGTGCAGGCATGCCAAGTCGGCAGTCTTTTGATTGAAACGAATATTGGAGGAAACGAGTAACACTCGAGCGCGGTCCACGCGGAGAAATTTTCCGCGTGTGCCGTTCAGACTTTGAACTATACTTTCAGATGAACCAAAATTCGATTTATAAGAATTTGTTGAAAGTCTGTCAGATGTAAGTACTAAGTCATTTTGTGTTACTTGGTTTTACTAACGTTACTGGAGTTGCAAAAGCTGAGGCGAGAGGTTTCCATACTCTGGTCTAAATGTGTTTATCGAGGCACTGGTATAACTCACGCTATAAGTTTCTCAAACATGGAATTTCGGAGGGAACCTCACCGTTCATATCCTCTCTTACAGTTGGGATAATCATGTACTTAAAGCTGTAGAAATATTTACATGCTTTCTATATCTCTTCGTAGCTCGGGGGATGTTGTAAACGATCAACATAAATCCTTTATGATTAAGGTGAGAAAATAATTGTTTACTGTATAAAAGACATGAGGCTGTACAAAAGTGTTCTCGGAAGTAATTTCTGTTTATTTCAGTAGTATAGCTTAATGTTACGAATAAGAGGTCTTTGCACTGTGCGATGTAAATAGCATTTAGCAATTTCAGGAGGAAGGTATGAACTGTAAAGTGTTCTATGCAGAAATTCTTGTTTATTTTTGTATGGGTTAATGTTACAAATATTGGATCTCTGCAGTGTGCACTGTCAATTGCATTTAGCAGTTCAGGAGGACGATATTTTGACTACATGTACATATCCACAAATACATATCCACTAGTTGGTTGCCTGAATAAAATGAAATTCATCCTTCATGCAAAAGTGATGCTTGTTTCTGTATGACTGAGCTGCAAACTTCTATTGACTAAGCAGTGCGATGTAAAGTATTTGAGATGCTCAACAAGAAGACGACTTGACTTTAGGTCGAAGTAACGTGAATGTAGAATTATTAGTATCGGCACTCAGGAAGTTTTGGCTTCTTAGAGCAATGAAATATTCTATGAGCAACAAAAATTGCACCTAAAATTAACTTCCTAGTAAATAATAGTGTCCTGTGAGGAATCGTAGCTGCTCAAATGACGAATTTATATAAAAATGAACATAGAGTTATTAACAGAGCAATTGACCTAAGGAGGCTTGGTATTTCAGGGGCTATGCACTATGCAACAAAAACTGCACCTGAAATGCTACGATGCTAAAAGAAAATGCATTACAACAACATAATTGATTGGAAAATGTTTCTTGTGCATCGTAAATAGTCCGTTATGTCTTGACATTATCCTTCATCATAATATACATGGATACCATGGCCACTGAAGTTCAGTTGTAACACTCAGAAAGTTGTCGGTATTTTTTAAGCAGAGAAAGAAAAACAACTTTAAAGTAAAAAACAATCACCGTTGTGTGACATAACGAGGTCAAAATGAATGACAGCATTAAACTAGATTTCCTTTCATTTTTTGTTGTGCAAAGCATGTAATTTTACCGGGTATTGCAGTGAAATTTAAACCAACAAATTAAGTCAACCAGTTGTGACCTACGACACTGTCCTTCCAGGCACAACAGCTACAGACTAAAAGTGAGGCATGGAAACAACTTGGTTGTTATTAAGCAAATTCAATGCGAGCGAACGCCATCTGGAGGGCCATTTGAGGCTTGCGCAGATTTATTATTTTTCATAGAAGAAGATGTTAAATTGAGCAGATTCTAGGAGATCTTCGCGCGCAAAAATAATTCCAAAATTTCGTAGGCTCTGCCTATTGCATTGCATGGTCAAAAAATGAGGCCTAGCATCGATATTTTTCTTGCGCAAAGGATAAAAATAGAAATAAATATTTTGGACACTGACGAAAGTTGCGCGGTAAACCTAAGTACAGGGATTTTCCCCATCTACCTAACGTTTCGCACGTATTTGATTGGCTAAATTTTATACAATCAATTGCAAGCATATAAAAACCCATCCCAAATCAGTTTTTCTCGCCTTCTCGAGTTAAACTGGGTGTAAAAATTGAAAAAGACGAATTTAGTATCGCTGCACATTCAGTATGGCTCAACCACCCGATCCCCTGGGTCGCCATCAATATGAAATCCTAAAAATCTGGATCCCTACACATGGAGTCGTGAACATTTACCGAAAACCAGGAGGCGGTAAGAATGACTTACAAAGGTACTGGTAGAGTTTTGAGATTCATTCGAACTTAACTGGGCTTTCATCTCCACAGAATACCACGCCGACAATGGATTTATACTCGAGAAGCCTGTCAAAAGATATGGTGTAGAAAGACTCCGAGTTTTGGCCTCGCAAGGTGGTGTTATCAAAATCAAAAGGGATGAAAATGTTCCAGCCAGGCAAAACAAGTATACAATCGATCCGCCAAACCTTTCAATGGACCAGTCTGAGGTTTACGTTGAAGACCCTCAGCCTTGGTAAAAAAGTAAGTAGAGACATTAATCTAAGTTGCGATTGCAATTATCGATTTTAACTTTCCGTTCTGGGGCTTACGATTAAAGAGGAAATAAAAATTCTACAAGAGTACGCAGTAAGGTGATGAGTCAGCAAGTTTGCACGCAAAAGGAATGCAATGTGGCTACGTCGATAAATACGGAATATCTGATGTGACCAGTCAAACCGTATAGCAATGAAAACTTTAAATCATTGAGTTCTCTCTGAAAGGAGTCCATTTTGTTCTTCAATATAGGAGACCCCGACGACAACATGGCAAGGAACAAGAGTGATAGGGAGAGAGAGCGTCAGCTTTTTTTTCGTATCTTGTTTTAAAAATTCAACATCCTGTAATAAAATTTATTTGATTGTTTGAAAAGATGCCTGTTGTCTTTGTTTATTGAGCATCAATACAGTTGGTGTAAAAATGCATTTTTCTTGAAAGCGAGACAGAGGGCAAAAATAAGCCATGACGCAATGAAGAGGCTCGCTGCTTCTGGATTGTGCGCAGAAGCGCGAAAATATGAGTACGTCTCGTGACTCAAAACTTGAAGAGATTTCAAACGTATCTGACTCGCAAAAAGATCTACTTCGATAATTTTTAAAATGGCCGGGTTTGAAACAGAAGAGCCGGAGCTTTCTGACGATACTGAATATTGTCAAGCAGTGAGAATAGGGCGGCACGATAAAGGCGCCGAACTCACAATCTTCTACACGCCAAATGAGGGTTAGTCGAGATTACTTTCAGGATTTTTCAAACTTATAGCCTAGATTCCATCACTAAAATTCGTGAAATATTTTCTTAGAATACCAAATTCACAACGGATACCTGGCAGAGCAGAAGAAACTTTACAGTCATGGTAGACGTTATGACAAGTTGACAATAGTTACATCCAGAGGGAAAAAAATCGTCGTTCGTCGATACGAAGACGATGAAGGTGATTCCATATAATTCAGTCATGAAAAATATTTACAGAAACATGGTGTAATTCTCAACCTCTCTCACTTTTGTAGAATTCGAAGTAATGTCACAGGGATATTGGATACGTCAAAAGGAAGTCGAACTTTGAATGACGGTAAGAAATACAAGTGCGAGGATGATGTCGCATCTTCGTACGCGGGACAGTAATGCTCAATAAATCTGCCATGACCGTTCTTTATTGACTGATCGAGACTGTAAGACGTTTTGCCGAAAACTTGAAAAATGAAGTGCCAAAATATTTACGATTTCACAAGCGCACGGACTCAAAATCCCAACCTCACATTTGAAAACCCCGCCAACAGAATTCTCACACTATACCATGAGCTAATAGGTGACCTGATGGAATCACTATGTTTATCTCACTTGCAGAATACATCAATTTGACAAGACGTCTGAACTGCTAAAGACAACCCTCAAGATCTTTGTGACTATTCCACTGATGTAACTTAGAAAGATTATCTTGTCAATCAAGTAATAAAATAGATACTGTTGTAACAATATCCGTTTGCGGAATTACGTCCGAAACATTTCGCAACCCAAAAATAAACGCGGCAACATGCATGTGTTCAAAATAATATTTCTCCTGTCATAGCTCCACGATCAGTGCAGTTCCAAAAATAGCCTTTCTGTCATGTTGACAGCTAACGTGCCCTACAAACGCTACTCTAAACAACCGTAGAATCACGAAAACTGGGACCTTTTCGATAAAGAAAACTAGCTTGAATTGAACTTAAGTTATCGAAGGGTAAACACATTAAGGAGTAATCCGAGATAAGCAACAAATCGTTGCGAGTTCGCAGAGAGTTCGAGTGAGCGGCGGTCAACAGAAGTAGACAAAACATATCTAGAGCATAAGTGCTTGCCAAATACAAATATCATGTCTCTGTCATGCGTATCACAATTTTGCTGATACATCATATTACTTGCGTAAGCATTACCGTCGATGCTCGGAAAACAACTAACTAGAGCAAATTTTTCTCGCTGCGTTTCTCATCCACGAGATAGTCTACTATTTACGACAAAGATGTATGGTCATAGACCCTGGGAACCCGTGTACACTTCTGGAGAAGCAGTTCGTGTTGGAAGAGGCTCCGGTTATCTTGACGTGATAATTCGCTACAATAACCCCGGTTTTGGACGAGGAGGTAATTTGAGTCTGTTACTCTACAATGCTTGTGCAAAATTGGGGTTATTAAAAAGGTTTCGCATTCTAAATTCTCTTGTTTAGAGTTCAGCGTTGATCGCGGATGGATACTCAATCAACAGCCGGTAAACGGCGGACGAACACTGCGTATTCAGACGTACAGCGGACATGATTTTCAGATCACCCGTCTACGAGGAGGAGGTACTTTTCTTTTCTTGCATTGGATTCAAACACTAACAATACTCCTAACATTAACTATGATGTGATTTTATCTTGAAGAATATGTTATGGAAACATACGGTTACTGGTGCACGAAGATATAGCGCGGCTAAAATTTGTGACGGTAAGATACTTTCATCATCATTCTCTCTAGCACAATTTAATGACATTGGTTGACAAGCCTGCATAGAAAACCATCTACCGAGTCATTCAAAGTTGTTCAGTTATGTCATTCATTGATCTCACATTTAAAGAACGGAAGAACTAAGTCATTTTAACGCACAGGGAAATTCATCAAATAAATTGTTTCATTTGTAAAACGTGCGCCAATTGATCTTCTCTTCCCTTTTTTATTTCAGGCTTTGCCGAGAAGAACAACACATTTATTCCTATATAACCTACTAAATCGGATTTTGTAATCACTTAAAAGTTAAGATATCATGAATTCTGTAACAATAAAAATTAGATTATTACTCTCACAACACAGATATGTCTGGCCTCTTTATGGACATAATTGCATCGACACGTGTCCCCTTACTTCATTAAGAATGGCTAAAAATATATTTCTCATCTAACTCAAGAATGCGCAAAATAAGCACATATTGTGGTGTTGCATTTCTCGCAAGACTATACATAGAAGAGAGAATGAAAGATTACTTGATCTACGTATTTAGACTAAAGAGTGCGATATCAAATCATCATTTAGATTCTTAGATTTGCGGATGGTCCGAATAATTGGGTTTATAGTGCCCCAACTTCTAAGGCTTGTGTGCGCGGATATTGTGAAGTGATCCAACTGGAAGATAACACTGCTCTAGAAACTCTTTTCTGAACCTCAGAAGATAAGTGACGCCTGGGTTTCTATACGCTAGTTCAAGTTAAACATGTATGAGACCGGTAATAAACTCGCTAAATCTACCAAATGTCTCAGTTTCGCTTGAACAAACAAAAGAAATGTCTCCGTCTGATTGACATACATTTTCTCCCCTGCGGTCAAGACGATTATAAAAAATCCTAAAATAGCTTGTCTAGAATTCAGGCATCCTGTATACAAACAACCCAACAATATTTCGTCACTGAGCACAATTCAGTTTGAGTATGGATAAGTCTGCGACAAGAAATTTCTTTGGTCTAATATGCAAGACGAACTATATTTAGCTCAGGTTTAGATGACAATTCAACGACATCGATCGCGCGCACATTGCGAGAAAACACGCGAGATAACATCTCCGCCCACACGCAGCCCTGTTATTGTTACGCATTGATATAAGCTGCATTTTAGGTAAGTACTGTCCATAAGTGATCCTCTGTTCACTAACTTATATTTAAGTTCCGCTCAAACTTTCTGGCAATGGAACTAGACGAACCTGGTGTCAACTTCATCGAGATTATTCAAATTGGAAGACATTTTCACTGGTATCCTGACGTCACAGTATATTACAAATCAGAGACCAGAAGTGAGTAAATATTTCCATCGGATATGCGCTTAAGGGTGTCAGGCTTTTCAGTTCCAAAAACGCTACTGAAAATCGTTTTACTTTCGATTGCCACAGAGTTCAAGGTTGAAGGTGGTTGTAAAGTTAAGGTTGAATATAAGAACGACTATCGTCGAGTCTGGATTATTACAGCTGATGGAGAACACAATTTTGCTGTCACGCGTTTGAAAAGAGGAGGTAAATTCTTTTTCAAATGTGCGATTCTTCTGCAGCTTCACTGCTTGAGTAATATTTTACATTTCGATTTAAAGGATATCAAGTTCCTGATGGCTATTGGATAACTGGACCAAAGAAAATTAATTCCGTATGTATGTATGTTTTACTTCGCGTGTGTGCACATCATAGCGCGTGAGGCACCACAAAACTGACTCAGCGAATACTCTTATCATAGGTGAACACACATTCCATAAAATAATCATTCTAAAAAACACACAGCGTTAAAATAGGTAGAATGGGTATCACAACATCATTCGCAGAAAGACAAGTAGCCCAGATCATTATAAAATACATACTATCCGTTCTTTGACAACGAAATCTACTTCATCAAAAAACATACAGTTAGTATCACTTTCAAACCAATCAATTGTTTTCGTTATAGAATACAAGCCGACGATGAAATAGCCACCATATCCGCGGATGTCGATGAGCTGGGCAGTAGTTAAATAAAATGTGCGCTTATTCGGCTCAGATGGCATTGCACTAAATAAACCTGCGTTACTCACTTATCAGTATACCAGTGTACTAGAGTATTTTTAAAAGTGGAAAGCTCCAAGTCAAAATTTTCCTATCTATATCATGATCTAGTTTCACGAAATGAACGGATGTCATTAGTAAATCAGCGTGACGGAAAAGAAATTTTCAGTACCCATCAATTAGTTGTCCTATATTCAAATTTTTGGCGAGCTGTGTAGGGGTAGATAAAGCAGATTGATTTACAAGGAATATTTTGCGTCAAACCACATGAAACCTGGTCATCTTGGTGTTTCTGCTAACACGAAACATGATCTCCATAGATTGCTATTTTTTTATTTACATTCTGCTGTGCAAAAAGCACACGAAACTTACAAAGCGCGTAAAACGGATCATTTGACTGCGTGATTTGAAAGCTCGTATTACGTAGGTAGGTTGTTACCAATCTGCTTATTTCCCAAAGCGATAGTCATTGTGTTTCCTTCGTCACTACCGAAAAAAAGGTGCTCTCGCTTCCTTCGATATATTTGCCGTGTTCAGATCAATTATAAGGACCAACAAGAACCAATATGGCAGGCTATAGAAATCAGGAGCCGGTCTATAGGTACATCGAGGAAGTTCGCGTTGGGAGAAACTTCGTTCAAGAACACGACGTAATACTATCTTACATCAACCCAGGTCTAGGACGAGGAGGTGAATATAACATTTTTTAAGATTTGGTCAATCACTCGAATCATCTGAACACATCTCTAACTCATGTTTGCTTAATCATACAGGTTTCCGAGTCAGTCGTGGAAGTATACTTAGCGAGGTTCCAATATTAGGTGGTCGCAGACTAACAATTGGGTACTCCATAGGGAACAATTTCAAAAGTTTTGAGATTACTCGCAGTCAAGGAGGAGGTTCGTATCATTCGAGTTTTACCTCTTCTTTTAGGTAAATCATAACTGAAGAAAAATTAATCAAATCTAACCTCTTGCGGTTTATTTTAAAGGATATATACTGCACACACACGGCTACTGGAAGGTGGAGTTAGGACGCAAGTTCTTTTAATAGGGAAGGTAAAGCACTCATGGAGTAATTCCTTCTCACGTAATCAGCAACAACTAAGACCGATTTTAGACCTTCAGAAAACCGTTAATAAACGTATCAATCAATGCTTAAGAAATGTCTGATTTGCTAAAAAAACTCTCATATCCAAATACTTAAAAAATCACTCCTATTTTATGAGACATCAAACACATTCATTGTGATACTTTTCCTAAGGAAACATTCAGTAACCGGTGTTTCTTTTCGCATTTCAGACTGATTAAAGCCAGAATTTTACTACACACCCATAATTTTACGGGAGATCGTAATATAACAAGTGCTGTCCACAATGGAGCATCAGTATCTCTGTGATATTTTTTAACACGGAGATAGCCGCCATGTTGGTTTGCACAATCATTTTGAAACAATCCTTGTTACTTAATGCATATCTACTAAAAATAACCTCTTAACGAGGACATATGTAAGCAAAAGTGGGATAGACTATACTATTTCTTATCTCGGTTAGTTTTCTAGTACATATTTATCCGTTCAACGTCTTTTAAAGAATATTAATTTCACTTACAGCGCGCGAACAACTCAGCTTTGGTACAACTCGCTCGAAAGGCGTTCATTAAGCAGCAAGCTACCGAACTAGTCTGTTTGCATTTTAATACTTAACTAGCATGTTTATTAGAGCATTGGTGAGCTAAAATAAAGATTCATTCCACAAGGTGAATTGTGAAAGTTATTTATGTTTCGCATAGAGAAACCGGAAGCCGTTAACAGTAACTAAACACAGCGTTTGAGAACACGCGCGTCTAAACCAATCGGCGCAATTCACTCAAACGGAAATTCTAGATATTGATTGAGCAAACCAAGAAAGCTACCCATCGTGTTCAACATCTCTTACCATTCTCACCCATATAACCATCACCAAAGTATTATGAAATGTTGAGAACGCGAAATTTTATATTTTTATTGTCTCTCAACGTTAACGATCAATAATATATTACGTCTCTTTAGCATTGCAGGCTTCTCGTATGCCGTCTCTTCAGACTTAGCGACCTTAGTCCTATTAGCACTGGGTATTGTTGTGATAGCCGTCCGTGAAAGTTATTCCAATTTTGAGGCACAAAATTTATCCTTTTGCTTGAAGAGAAATACCTTGTATATGTTTTTCTTCCTTTATTGTAAGTACTGACCAATTGGCGTCTTGTATGACATATTGATGAGCGCCTACGCACGCATTGAATCACATTTATACGCCACATAAACAAAGTTTTGACAAAAAGCGTCTTGCTCTTTACAACTTCGCTTGCCTGTGGATCACAACAATAAATCTATCCTTTTGCTTGAAGAGAAATACCTTGTATAGGTCTGTTTTCTTTTACTTTAAGTGCTGACATATGATCCATCTTAAATAATAATTAGCAGCTAAAAATAAATCCCTCGACAATCATATCAAAAATGCGCCGAATAAGCATTTCTTAACGCGCGCACGTGGACAAACATACGCACACACCAGGCGCTTCGTTTACAGCTGAGCTAAAAATGTGATGACTCAACAAATTGGGGAAACACGGGTGGATATCAGCGCTAAAAAGCCACTGCCAAATGCTATAAAAGCACTGCGTCTCTGTTATTCGAACATCGAAGGATTGCGCTGCTCAAGCTGTTTCATCATCAACAAGAACCAAGATGGCTCATGTTGGCCACCAACCTAGAGACCCAACAAATTCATTTGTGGAAATCGTTCAGATTGGAAGAAACTTCGTGCATCATAAAGATGTGACGCTTTACTATAACTCTGGTCATGGAAGAGGAGGTAGACAGAGTGTGATAGTTATGTGTTTTGTGTTATGTGTAAGTTGACATTTCTCTCCTCATTTTAATCCCTAAGAATTTACAGCACACGGAGGAACTATAAGTCATATCGAACGCCACGGCAGAGATCGAAGACTAACAATTGAAACCAGAAGCGGACACAAATTTGATATCACTCGCCATAGAGGAGGAGGTTTGTAAAGTTTCATCTATGTGTTTCAGTTCAGACATTTTATCATTCACCCCCGATTTCATGGTAGCATACAAACCGTGATTTATAAGATATGATTCGCCCCAGACAACTCACTTATACTGATTCCGCACAACTGTAAAAACATCCTCCCTGATTTTGAGACAATTTGTATATAAAAAGAACGTTTAAATGGTTTAGAAGGTGGGTAGACTTAATGATGCTGCGTCGAATGCTGTTAAATTACGCGCGTCCAGTTCTAGCTGTTAAAACCTGACCAAAATATTTAGCTACTGTTAGCCAAGAAGCTTAAATAATACCTTTCACCCTCTCTTTTCCTTAATCTAATGGTTATCATTTGAACACTGGAGGATACTGGCACAGAGAAGAACGTTCATACCACTAAGCGCGAGGTAAGACACTTCATACACATCTTCCTCTCACGCAATTCAAAGAAAGCGATCTGCATATATTTCAACGAGCGAAACCTATCTCGTCCACTGAAGTATTATGATCCATATGTGGCAGTAACTTTGAACTATTTTACTTAAGCAAGAACGACAACTTTAAATGAGTGTAGGTAATCATTCAAAACATACACCAACTGATCTACAGTTACATTTTGTTTTATTGCAGGTTTTTCTTGGAGGAACCATTATCTTAAACTCTTTATTAGTAAGTTTATCACAAGATCCTAGAATAGCCAAGGCTGTAATCGACGAAAAGGTTAAAATTCTGTAATCAGTTCAAAGAAAATAAAATTTGTATTGTGTCATCAAAGAGAGTGCTGTTCTCTTCATTTGCAAGGTTTCAATGTCAAAAGTTCCCTTACACCATAAAAGGGGAGCTAAAAATAGGTTTCTTATCAATCAGTTAAGAATGTGCAGCCAAAGCAGATATTGTGCCGCGCAGGCGTGGAAAACGTCGAGTAGCGAAATGTGACAAAACGGAGGAGAAATAACGAGAAATCAGGGTTATACGCTGAGTAAAGCATCACAGGTTAACAACAAATCACCGTCAACCTCTCCGAGAATCGTAGGCAATCAAAATGAGTGGCGGATACCATCCCCCAGAGCCAAAAGCGCGCAAATATTGCGAAGTAGTCCAAATAGGCATCGAAGACGACACTGCTGAAGTAACACTTTTCTACACTCCAGAAAGAGGTTTTGATTCTGCTTTTCTGTACAATTGTATGAGATAACAACGCGATAACACCCGCTTAAACTCGGTATTTTTTTTACATACATCTCCAGAGTTTCAAGTAAGCAACGGATACGTATTGGAAGATAAAGAGGAGAGCAATTACGGCCGCCGATACCGCAAATTGAAACTCGTTACTTCAAAAGCTAACGTGATTGAAGTCAGGCGATATGACAACGGAGGTAGGCATTTATGATCATCATAGAAGTTTCAACGTTATTTGCGCAAACATTGATACACCAATTCGTTTCTTTTGTGCCAAGAATATCACGTGGACGCCGACGGGAGAATTTTTAACTTCGAGGGAAGAAAAGTTGAAGTGTAAAAGGTAAGTTACTATGCAAGGCGAACTCTTGAATGTGCGCCAAAACGTATTTAAGTTTCTGAGACCTAAAGATGTAGTTTTCTTTATTTGGCCAGAAGAAGGCTTAGAAAGACGCGCTTCACAATACAAGCGTGTACGCATTAAGTGGGTCCTGTTCAATAAAGGCGAATAACAAAGTCAATTTGGCTTGTTCTTACGACAAGAGGGCTCATCTCACCGCTCAAAGCTTTGCCAATTCGACTGATTTCGGTAAATTCCATGATAGTTGTGGCAAAATTGAATTTGCTAGGTGAGCGCCTTTGTGCATATCTTTTGGTTTGCTTAACAAGCTGGAAATCAATACTACTCATCTAACTATAAATAGGCATTTCTGCTAAGAGTAACTAACAAAAATTGTTTTTTTTCCCCAGACGATTACTCAAGAAAGACTTCGATTGACAAGAGATACAGACCACAGATCTTGATTCTAATTTAACGTAAATAAAAAATCATGTTAACCGCCATAAATTGTCAAAATGTTTCTACATTTTCGTGCATTGGTGAAACTATTGTGAAAATAACAGGCAACCAATTCAGCAAGCCCCAAAAGCCACTAATCACTAAATAGCGGAAGGTACCCAGACACTAAAAAAAAAGTTTTAAAATGTTCTCGGTGAAGCAAAAATAAAGCATTCCAGCCATTCTAGTCTGTTCAGAGTCAGTTTTCTCCTTTCCGTAGCTCCGCCTTCTGAATATAATTTAACCTTTCACGCGTAACACGCACGTTGACGATGATTGAAAAATCAAGTCAAGCAACTGACCGACTTCGATAATCGCACCACAAACGATTACTAAGCGGACTGCATTACCTTTGATAGGAAAAAGATATACTAGAAGATATATGTAAACAAATCTTGAGTCAAAATCTGGTTGTAAGTGACAAAGAGAAATTGACTCAACGTAAGAATGTAAACAAACGCACAACACAAGCGCAAGAGTGCGAGGGAGATTACGTCGCTCGGGAAGCGCGCGCGAACGAGGAAGCGAAACCGAAAGCTCGCCAATACCAAACAAAGGGCTGGATAAAACAACTGAGCCAAGCAGCTTTCTCCCAGTGTATTCGTATTACGCGCATTCGACGTTGCCTACAAGACTGTGCGAACCTTCTCTCTCAGTTTTTTAAGAGAAATGCCAGACTTTGATCCAGTGGATCCTAGGCAACGTGAGGAAGTATCCCTTGGAAAATGCTGCTGCCATAACGATGCGGATGCCATACTACTGTACTCTCTGGATACAAAAAGTAAGTAGCTTTAATTGTTTTGTGTAGCTCTGAAGTCTCAAATTTACTAACACGATATCCGGAACATGCAGAGTTCGAAGCCAAGTATGGACGAATAACTAAGGAAAGAAACTCTAGGAGAGGCACAAAGGTGAAACTCCGATCGGACAGTGGATGTACTTATAAAGTCACTCGGCATAGCAAAGAAGGTAAGTGAAGACTCACTGATTTCAACCTTTTTATAGGGAGTTACGCATTTGTAACGTTGTCGCAGTCAACAGATAACGCAATTTCACATGATCTCTTTCAGCGTCTCATTATGTTAGTGGTCTGAACTATCGTCAGCTGAATACTTTCGAATTCATTACCTTAGAATATTTTTATCATTTGCGTAACCCGTTCATGTTAAGTGCTTCTTCTTGTTCCTCTCCATCAAAGATTATAGCACTGGTTGGCGTACCTGGAAGAAGGTTCAGACTGTTTCCTATTAACTGTGGTAAGTGTATGAAATTCAACATGCTCAATCAATTTTATTCTGGAATAGAAACCATTCTTGTACAAACAATTTGCTACCTAACGGACATAATTCTCAGAATAAGACTTAGTATTCAAAGACTTGGATATGTTGGTTTAGCCAAGTACTCTGCTTGGCAGTGGGCATGTTCCTCAACTAAAGCAAATAGTGGTTGTAAATTTCTTTGTTTGTGATCTGCAATGAAAATGCGCTCTTTTCTTATTTCATCTCAATTGCAGACTGTTCAAGAGCACTGCCAGAGCCACTCTGTTAAACATTGGAAAATTGTTGATTTTAAACGAACCAAGAGCCTTATAAAGTTTGTAGCATGGTATAAAACATGTATGAATCTTAATGCAATTTTGCTGAGCACTGCTAGAGCCACTCCGTTAAACGCTGAAAAATTGTTGATTGTAAACGAACCAAGAGCCTAATAAAGTTTGTAGTATGGCATAAAACACATATGACTCTTCATTCAATTTTTCTGATTGAACATACAATGCGTAAAAGAAGCGTGTGCACGCCAAAGTAGAGTTAATGAACTCCACGCTTACTCTATTTTCAAAGGACACAAATATTGTAAATAACAGCAAATGAATCGAACGGTACTTTCCGGAAATTTTTTGCCATTAGAATTCAGGATCAGTAAAGGATTTATCTTTAGAGTGCAGCTGAAAGGTAGAAACCGACGATTAACGATCGTAACTTAAACAGGCCACACATTAAATATCAGTCGCCACCGCGGTGGAGGTACTTGCTATCACATACTTGCGTATGCTTTTAATCGGGGTCAACAATGAAATGAAATCTTGTGCGGCTACAACAATCCGTTTCAATGTCAAATAAGGCTCCCTTAGATCATTAAAGGGGAGCTAAAAATAGGTTTCTTATCAATCAGTTATGAATGTGCAGCCAAAGCAAATATTGTGCCGCGCAGGCGTAAAAAAAGTTAAGCTGCGAAATACGACAAAACGAAGGAGAAATATCGAGAAATCAGGGTTATACGCTGAGCAAAGCATCACAGTTAAACAACAAATCATCCTCTATTTCCTCGAGAACCGTGGGCAATCAAAATGAGTCACGGATATCAACCCCGAGAGCCAAACGTGCCTAGATACTGCGAAGTAGTCCAAATAGGCATCGAAGAGGATACTGCTGAAGTAACACTTTTCTACACTGCAGGAAGAGGTTTGAATTCTGCTTTCTTTACAATTGTATGAGATAACAACGCGATAACACCCGCTTAAACTCAGAATTTTTTTCTATACATCTCCAGAGTTTCAAGTAAGCAACGGATACGTATCGGAGGATAAAGAGGAAAGCAATTATGGCCGGCGATACCGCAAATTGAAACTTGTTACTTCAAAAGCTAACGTGATTGAAGTCAGGCGATATAGAAACGGAGGTAGGTATTCATGATCATCGTTGAAGTTTCAACGTTATTTGCGCAAAATATTAATACACCAATTCATTTCTTTTCTACCAAGAGTATGACGTAAACGCCGACGGGAGAGATGTTTACATCAAAAGAAAAAAAATTGAAGTGTAAAGGTAAGTTACTATACAAGGCGAACTCTTGAATGTGCGCCAAAACGTATTTAAGTTTCTGAGACCTAAAGATGTAGTTTTCTTTATTTGGCTAGAAGAAGGCTTAGAAAGACGCGCTTCACAATACAAGCGTGTACGCAATAAGTAGCTCCTGTTCAATAAAGGCGAATAACAAAGTCAATTTGGCTTGTTCTTACGACAAGAGGGCCCATTTCACCGCTCAAAGCTTTGCCAATTCGACTGATTTCGGTAAATCCCATGATAGTTGTGGCAAAACTGAATTTGCTAGGTGAGCGCCTTTGTGCATATCTTTCGGTTTGCTTAACATGCTGGAAATCAATACTACTCATCTGACTATAAATAGGCATTTCTGCTAAGGGTAACTAACAAAAATTGAATTTTTTTTCCCAGAGGATTGCTCAAGAAAGACTTCGATTGACAAGAGATACAGCCCACAGATCTTGATTCTAATTTAACGTTAATAAAAAATCATGTTAACTGCCATAAATTGTCAAAATGTTTATACATTTTCGTGCATTGGTGAAACTATTGTGACAATAACAGGCAACCAATTCAGCAAGCCCCAAAAGCCACCAATCACTAATAGTGGGAGGTACCCAGACACTAAAAAAAAAAGTTTTAAAATGTTCTCGACGAAGCAAAAATAAAGTATTCCTGCCATTCTAGTCTGTTCAGAGTCAGTTTTCTCCTTTCCGTAGCTCCGCCTTCTGAATATAATTTAACCTTTCACGCGTAACACGCACGTTGACGATGATTGAAAAATCAAGTCAAGCAAATGACCGATTTCGATAATCGCACCACAAAAGATTCCTAAGCGGACTGCATTACCTTTGTTAGGAAAAAGATATACTAGAAGATATATGTAAACAAATCTTGAATTAAAATCTGGTTGTGAGATAGTGACAAAGAGAAATTGACCCAACGTAAGAATGTAAACAAACGAACAACACAAGCGCAAGAGTGCGAGGGAGATTACGTCGCTCGGGAAGCGCGCGCGAACGAGGAAGCGAAACCGAAAGCTCGCCAATACCAAACAAAGGGCTGGATAAAACAACTGAGCGAGCAGCTTTCTCCCAGTGTATTCGTATTACGCGCATTCGACGTTGCCTCCAAGACAGTGCGAACCTTCTCTCTCAGTTTTTTTTAAGAGAAATGTCAGATTTTGATCCAGAGGAGCCTAGGCATGGTGAGAAAGTATCCCTTGGAAAATACTGCTGCCATAACGATGCGGATGCCATACTACTGTACTCTCTGGATAGAAAAAGTAAGTAACTTTAACTGTTTTGTGTGGCTCTAAAGTCTCAAATTTACTAACACGATATCCGGAAATGCAGAGTTCGAAGCCAAGCGTGGACGAATAACTAAGGAAAAAACCTCTGGGAGAAGCACAACGGTGAAACTGCGATCGCCCAGTGGATGTACTTATAAAGTCACTCGGCATGGCAACGGAAGTAAGTGAAGATTCACTGATTTCAACCTTTTTATAGGGAGTTACGCATTTGTAACGTTGTCGCAGTCAACAGATAACGCAATTTCACATGACCTCTTTCAGCGTCTCATTATGTTAGTGGTCTGAACTATCGTCAGCTGAATACTTTCGAATTCATTACCTTAGAATATTTTTATCATTTGCGTAACCCGTTCATGTTAAGTGCTTCTTCTTGTTCCTCTTCATCAAAGATTATAGCACTGGTTGGCTTACCTGGAAGAAGGTTGAGACTGCTTCCTATCAACAGTGGTAAGTGTATGAAATTCAACATGCTCAATCAATTTTATTCTGGAATAAAAGCCATTCTTGTACAAACAATTTGCTTCCTAGCGGGCATAATTCTCAGAATAAGACTTAAAAACTTAGATATGTTGGTTTAGCCAAGTACTCTGCTTGGCAATGGGCATGTTCCTCACCTAAAGCAAGTAGTAATTGTAAATTTCTTTGTTTGTGATCTGCAATGAAAATGCGCTCTTTTCTTATTTCATCTCAATTGCAGACTGTTCAAGAGCACTGGTAGAACCACTCAGTTAAACACTGGGAAATTGTTGATTTTAAACGAACCAAGAGCCTTATAAAGTTTGTAGCATGGTATAAAACATATATGAATCTTAATGCAATTTTTCTGAGCACTGCTAGAGCCACTCCGTTAAACGCTGAAAAATTGTTGATTGTAAACGAACCAAGAGCCTAATAAAGTTTGTAGCATGGCATAAAACACATGTGACTCTTAATTCAATTTTGCTGATTGAACATACAATGCGTAAAAGAAGTGTGTGCACGCCAAAGTAGAGTTAATGAACTCCACGCTTACTCTATTTTCAAAGGACACAAATATTGTAAATAACAGCAAATGAATCGAACGGTACTTTCCGGAAATTTTTTGCCACTAGAATTCAGGATCAGTAAAGGATTTATCTTTCGAGTGCAGCTGAAAGGTGGAAACCGACGATTAACAATCGTAACTTAAACAGGCCACACATTAAATATCAGTCGCCACCGCGGTGGAGGTACTTGCTATCACATACTTGCGTATGCTTTTAATCGGGGTCAACAATGAAATGAAATCTTGTGCGGCTACAACAATCCGTTTCAATGTCAAAAAAGGTTCCCTTAGATCATAAAAGGGGAGCTAAAAATAGGTTTCTTATCAATCAGTTATGAATGTGCAGCCAAAGCAAATATTGTGCCGCGCAGGCGTAAAAAAAGTTAAGCTGCGAAATACGACAAAACGAAGGAGAAATATCGAGAAATCAGGGTTATACGCTGAGCAAAGCATCACAGTTAAACAACAAATCATCCTCTATTTCCTCGAGAACCGTGGGCAATCAAAATGAGTCACGGATATCAACCCCGAGAGCCAAACGTGCCTAGATACTGCGAAGTAGTCCAAATAGGCATCGAAGAGGATACTGCTGAAGTAACACTTTTCTACACTACAGAAAGAGGTTTGAATTCTGCTTTCTGCACAACTGTATGAGATAAGAATGCGATAACATCCGCTTAAACTCGGTATTTTTTTAAACATCTCCAGAGTTTCAAGTAAACAACGGATACGTAACGGAGGATAAAGAGGAAAGCAATTACGGCCGACGATACCGCAAATTGAAACTCGTTACTTCAAAAGCTAACGTGATAGAAGTCAGGCGATATAGAAACGGAGGTAGGTATTCATGATCATCGTTGAAGTTTCAACGTTATTCGCGCAAAATATTGACTGATACAGCAATTCACTTCTTTTCTACCAAGAGTATGACGTGAACGCCGACGGGAGAGAGGTTTACATCAAAAGAAAAAAAGTTGAAGTGTAAAGGTAAGTTATTCTGCAAGGCGAACTCTTAAATGTGCACAAAAACGTGTTTAAGCTTCTGAGCCTTAGAGATGTAGTTTTCTTTATTTGGCCAGAAGTGGGCGTAGAAAGACGCGCTTCACAATACAAGCGTGTACATATTTCTCAGAGTAAGACCTAGTAATCACAGACTTGAGTATGACAGTTTAGCCAAGTACTCTGCTTGGTAGTAGGCATGTTCCTCGCCTAAAGCAAATAGTAGTTATAAATTTCTGTGTTTGTGATCTGCAATGAAAATGCGCTCTTTTCTTATGTCATCTCAATTGCAGACTGTTCAAGAGCACTGCCAGAGCCACACTGTAAAACACTAGGAAACTGTTGATTGTAAACGAACCAAGAGTCTAATAAAGTTTGTAGCATGGCATAAAACATATATGACTTAATGAAATTTTGCTGCATGAACATTCAATGCGTGAAAGAAGAGTGTGCACGCCAGAGCAGAGTCTATGAACTCTACCCTCGCCCTATTTTCGATGGACATGAATATTGTCACTTCAATCGAATTTAGTCACTCATTAGAGGCCATGAGAGCACACGACGAGTAAAAAATACTACTGAGTAAGGATTTGACCACCGCCGTAAGCAACAAAGTTGATAAATTTACTTCTTAGATGAAATGAAGCTTTTGTCTGTAATAACAAATGAGATAAGTACTAGCGTGTTAAAAACATGTTTCAGCAACTACGGCATTCTTACCGAAATTAGTCCGTAGAAATCTGATGTAAAAAATTTCGTAACCAAATTAACGTTGGTGTTTAGTCAGGGTAAGCTTTCGTCACTATGGGAAAAACTTGAAGTCAAAGTCGAACTCGTGTCTCTGAAACCTAAGAGTCTCAAATGTCAACTCGCTCAGATTGAATCCTACACATGCTCAACATCTTACCCAAATAAAAAATGACATGCAATACTTATTCATTTCAACTCCACAACTGATACATAACGCGTCACATTTCAAGGCAGCAAAAGCTTCTGCGACAACAGATGAGAGCTGGAAGGATGAATACCCCAACTAGGAGGTAAAATCGAAAAACACGATGGTTAAACGAGAAATTAACTACCCGCGTCAATTTAGATGAACACAAAACCAAAAGGTGCAAATGCGCAGACATGAAAGCGAGGTTAAAATGCTGTCTAATTGAAAGAGAGAGGTGGAAATGGCGTATCTTGTAAAAATAAAGAGTGACTCGCCTGCGACTCTGCTCAAAATCGGTGTAAGAATCCGACTATGATCGAGAGATAATTAAAACAAGTGTTGTAAATAGGCACACACTGATTGATAAGACAGCCATATCCTATGAAACGATGATGAGAAAAATACCAAAAAAAAAAACGCACCAACGGGTAGACACTAACCTTGAGGTTTGCGCGCGTAAAATGGAGATTAGAAGGCAACCAATCAGAAACAGCCAGGGGGATAAAATTTGCTTTAAAATGTGTCTGTCGAAGCACTTTTGCCGCAGTGCTTCGACAAAACGTAAACAACATCTCATTCGCTATATCTGCAAGTCTATTCAAACTAAGAAGAGTAAAATGACCTCGTACCAACCTCCCGAGCCGCCTCCCGTCTTTGAAACCGTTTCCCTCGGGAAAATAGATCTGCATTCGGTTGCCAATGTGGTATTAACGTACGACACGAAAAGTAGAAGTGGGTCTGCCACAAATCCTCTTTGTATCTCTAGGAATCCATTTACTTTTTTTGATTGTTAATTCGAATCTTGATAGATTACGACGTCATCTATGGCACTCTTAAAAACAAGGAAAGCGAAGGTGGATGTACTAAATTGACGATTCTCTCCGACTCCAATCACCAATACACTGTCACCCGAAAGCGAGGAGGAGGTATGTTTATCTAGATCGGCGATTGTGGCAAATGAGTGAAGTTTAACAGCTTTTTGTTCATTTAGTGTACGTTATGATAGGAAAAACTTGAAGAGATGTAGGACACGCATTTACAGCCATGGCTATCTGCTCTCTGACCTTCCTTTTCGATGTACTCTTCCATATTTTCTCTGTTACGGTTTCACTTAAGACTCGTCATCCTTGGTATAGACACTCGTTATAATAAGAGAAACTCCTGTTTAGCCATGTCTTCATGCTAATCGCTAAATTGCACGATATACAAGTACAGCAATTATGAGAATTATATCCTCTCATAACTTAGACCTTATACCATCCTTGCTAAATCTTCTTCGCAGTATACGAAACTAACCATAGGAATTGGATGAAGGTCGTGAAGACATAAATATGATGAGGTAAGCCGTTCAATTAAATCATAAAAATGTGCAGTCATGTTTTCCCAACGTTAGCAAGCGAAATACTTTGCTGGTTACATCATTGTCATTAACAACTATTCTGATCATGTCATACGCTATACATATAATCTGAGATTCATTTCTTGAGTGCGCAGCTCATTCAATACAGCAGCACCGATTATGATAATAAGTACACTGATAGTACAGGCCGTGAAATTAGTCGATTTTAGAGTTGACATATTCTAACTTTTTCTCTGATCTTATTTGCAGAATTCTTTCGGAAGTCACAAGAAAGCTTTAAAGACTATGGAACATTTACCTAAAAATATTTCAATAATCGTGGAAAGCAATAAATAAAGTTTTGAGGTGAAGTATTACAGTGCCCACGTTTCCCCTATGGTTGAATCTGTTTAACGTGATCACTCGCACGCAAGAAATGACAAGATGAAATAACATCTTTATCAAGATAAAGATCGCGAGAGGAAACAATTAATATCACAAATTTGAAGTCGATATATGAAATGTGATTGAAGAAAACTTAAGTCACATTAACATTGTTAACAATAGTGCAAGAGACAGAGTACCTGCCGAGCGCTAAAACCGTTTATCGAATTGAAAAGCATGTTCGTTGCTATTGTTCCAAAGAGGTTTTCACGCCCGATGTCTTAAGGAAATTAGCATAAGACATGCATGCCTAGGGAAAGCAACAGTGCGTCTAAAAGCGCAGGTCGTTAGTAAAGCAAAATGTCAATTAAAAAATGTCTTATTTTCTCATGCCAAACTGCCATGGCTGAACTGCTAGAACCCTCCAATAACTTAGTGGAATTCGTACATATAGAGAAGGACAGATACAACAGTTTTCGGGGAGCGGTAACGTTGTCTGAATTACGAGGCAGTGGTAAGGACATAGCGCCATGCGATATTCCCGCGCAATTTAACAACACCTTTCCTAGAATATTACACTGAATAAATGATAGAATTAACCGTTCAAGTTGGGCGTGCACTGTCAGTCGTAACCTCGACAGGAGACAAGATCGAGACTCGTTGCGCAAAGCAAGGTAGGTCAAGGAAAGAGTCGCTTCAACAAATGCTTTTTGTTCCAAAACATCGAAGACATCGAGGAAAGATACACGATACTAAGCGGGAATGGACACAGCTTGAGTGCGACTTAAACGCACTAAGCAAACTAAACCGAGTTAAGAGCAAGGTTTGATAACTATTCTCTATAATTCAAGAAGTTGAAACATTCGGAACAAGAGAAATGCAACTGCGTTTTACTGTAGGTGGTAAAAAACGATTTCTTACAGTTCAAACAAAGGCTCAAGAACAGTATTACATACTTCAATTGTCTATTTTACGTTTTGAATGAGGCTATAAATTAATATGACCATTCGAAGAAAAGATGAACACTGCAAAGGAATGCTTTACTCAAGATGGAGAAATGACTTCTTGTTTAATAATAATTTGCCTCAAGCGTAACAGTATCCAGACGTCGCTCGAAGGTCAATAGATCAAAATTTATTTTCTTCTTAAGTTTCGCCCCTCCCTTTTGATGACGGTGGAATTAAATTAAATTCTTTGTTGTCATGTCAGATATCTCACGCAACGAAAGAGTCGTCTCGCGGAATAAATATGTTTTAAAAAGCTTATTAAGATTCTTGGATTATTCACAAAAACCTACACCTGAGCTAGCCACAACATCACTTTAAACTCACAAAGTAGCCATACTTCACTCAAAATTCCATCACTTTGCAGAATAATGCAACAGGCTTTCATTGCGCAAACAAAGCAAGCTATTTAAGAAGACAAGCTTCAGCGAAAAGAAAAGAAAACTGCGATGTAAACTAAACGGTTTCTTCGAATTTCATCAACGTGCAGGATTACTGTCATGATAGCTCCAATTTTTCACTTGTACGTATTTAGAAACAGAGCAGAGGTGCGTCACAGATATAATGCGTTTTATAGGAACACAGAAAGTCTATCTCGAGTAAAAGACACAGAATTTGAAAAAAAAACTGCATAAACACACCTTACGATTATCTTTGACATCCTCCACTCATACTGAAGCCATCAAACAGAATATTTTCAAATCTTTGATAAGAAATTCAACATTTCCACTTGCGCAACAAACAAAGGAGAGGTACGAGAGCTTTCGACGCATTCAAATACATCAGACCATTTAAATTGTGAGGAGTATTGTTTTTAAAGAGTTGATTGATATAGACAGGACGTGAAATTGACAGCTTGACAACGTCAAATGCTAATTTTTCTTCTATTGGCCGTAATATCCCAGTCTGATTGCCCAATTTGCCGTTGTCGATAACAATACAAACAACACTGCTCGCGTCAAGGTGCCACGATCGTGGTCACGCACTGAAAAAATCGTTTTATTTGACGTCGATCGTGGGGTAAAAAACAAAACAAAACAAAATCGACCACAGCGCAAGAAGAACTTTTTCTAGAAGCCTCCTGAATTCTGCTTTTGAGCGATCCGTCAATAATAAAATGAACACTGAAGAGTTAAATCACAAGACAACCACAATCATGCCGCAAAAGTATCTGGAAACAAGAAACACACTAGTGAACTCGAATGTAACACAGCGAACAAATACCAGCACACGATGATTCAACGAATAAGATCAGTGTGAATATTTAAACTTGAGTCGCATCGCAATTGAATGAAGTTGACCAGATAAAAAAGAAACCTAATTTACACTTCTATCGGAGACGAAAAGTTTACAAATCCGACGTCAATATACACGCAAACGTGCAGCCACGAGTTGCGCGCAAGTAATTAAGAAAAAAAGGCGCAACGCGCGAGGCGTGCGCGTGAAAGGATGCAAAAATTGAACAAGAGATCTAGCGATCGAAAAGTGCGTGCATTGCGTAGCACCCTTCGACATACAAGAAAAGCTGAACAAATTCAAACATGAGCGGATATCAGGGGAATGAACCTTTCAACAACTTCATTGAAATAGTGCACATAGGAACAAGTTTTTGGAACATATTTTCTCCAGATGTAATATTAACCTACGATTCCAAGACATGGAGTTAGTTGTTGTCAGATATGAGTTTCACTTTGATGAACAGGTCAAAATTTCTTAGCTGTAAATTGGATCATTTCAGGTTTTCCTATCCAATACGGCGAAATAGTGGATAGGAAGGATGAGTCGGGAACTATCACTTTGAAAGTTAGATCAAGTGGAGGATCCGTGTACATCATCACACGAGAAAGAGGTACGCATCGAACCGACGCCATCTTGCCATTTCAAATAGTCGTCACTAAATTTATGCTTTGAAAAATATTATCCTGTGAATTAAAATTTCAAAAAGTCATCATCGTCATCGTACTTGAAGTTCTCCGAGTAGAATCAAATATGGCCATCTCATATTCAAGTCAGAGTAGTAAAATTGTATTCGTCTTTTCTTTCAGGAGTTTACAGCGCACACAGTTCGTGGACTTGGCTACGTGCATGGAGGGTTTTATATCCGTTGAGACAGAGGCCTTAAAGCTGATCTTCCTTTACACATTTCAGTTCGTTTTGATGTTATCTATTTGAATCATTCAAGATGGTAGGGCTCCTTTTCGCACAAAGCCGAAATTAATGTACACTGAGCTACATTATTTTATTAAAGTGTTTGCATAATACACTGGTCGTGCTTCACTTGCAAAAATTCTTAATTTAATGGCTAAAATTCTCCATATCCTAGAATCTTTATATATAAAATATAGGAACATAAGCCTTTGCTTCCTCGGAGTTTCCGCAACAATTTCTGAACTGTAATATGAAGAGATAATGCCAACATATTGAGTTGAGTTAATCAACAGACTCCAAATCAATTTATAAGATTGTAGATGAATTTCTTTAGTTTCGACAGTAGATACCTCGGCTGGTACAGAAACTACTAACTCTACTCCCTCAGTTTAAGCACTAAGGTTGAAATCAAAATGCCACAGGAGAGACTCTCAGGGGATAAATAAAATAACGAAAGTCTGAAATAAACAACCTAGAATTAGGTATATTAATTTCAAGGAAATGCGCACCAAGAAAATGTATTTTCGCTTCTGCGCATGAGGCCTGGCAAATGCGCCTGTGAATAAAGTCTCACAAACTCAAAATTATACTCGGTGGAAAAACGTTGCTCATCACCTTTGAGATAAAAGATGGCAGGGTTTCAGGGACCGGAGCCATCGTCAAGATTTTGTGACATAATAAATGTTGGAAGGAAAGAAAGAGGACAAAGAATTCGACCTCATGATGTAACAATATTCTACAAGGTTAACTCGGGAAGAGGAGGTAAGTCACGGTTGAAATGGCATTCCTTACAACATTTTGACGCCTTTACTTTGAGAAAATTGTATTTTAAAATTAATAATTTTGTTTTTTTCACGTATTAGAGTTTGAAGTCCAGGGAGGAATCATTTTCGACTCGACACAGCGCTACGGACGACACACAATAACAGTTGTTGCGGCGCGCGGATACACATTTGGCTTCACTCGTGATTCTGGGGGCGGTAAGTGAGTCCTTCTTTGTAAGCCGTTTAAGAGCGGATTTTTGTTCTGAGGACTTCATAATTTGTTCCCGTAGAATTTCAGTTCACCACTTCACAAGATAACATTTGGGGAGAAAGATTGGACCGTGTGAACTTATGAAATCGAGAAAATACTCCTTCTGCTTGATCTTCTTCTTGGTAAGTTCTTTCGTTCGCTTTCGTATCACTGGTTAAAATTCGAAGGCATTACTCTCGTTGTGCGTCAAATCTTATTTAACCTTTTGAGACCTATGAGTGTAATTTTCTTTACTTGGCCAAAATAAGACACAGAAAGACGCACATAGGATATCGAACAACCGCGGTACAAGCGTTAGATTTAACGTGTCAGCACGTCTGCTCTTCTCACTATAACTAGTCATTTCTGCTCTAAGCAAATAATGAGAGATGTATTTTCTTCTTCATAGGATCGCTCAAAGGAGACCGTAATTGACAAGAGCTCGCCAGACAGTCCATTCATTTAGCTTCATTAAAACATTTCACTGAGTTGTTATGTGAATAAAAATCATGTTGACTACAGTAAACAACACGAAACGTTCATCCTTGTATGTCTATTGGTAAAAACTATTGTCGCTAGAGCATGAAATAAACTCTGTAAGCCTTAAAAACGACAAATCTCCACATAACAGCGATTACCCACAAATTAAAAAAATAATAATTAAATTACCTCACTGAGGCGTAAATAGAACATTCTCGCCGCACTGTTTAGAGTCAATTTTCTCCTTGCCTTCGCTCCGCCCTCTGAATGTTAATGAAACTGCTACGCGTGACGAGCGGGCTTACGGTGATTGAAATGATGAGGTCACGCGAAATATTTATTTTGAAAATGATAGCACTAGAACTGCAAGCCTTAACTGGTTAAACTGCCTTCACCTAAAATAGAATTTCTTAAAATTTAGTGAGGAATAAAAATTAAGAAATTAGCAAAGTTACAGTGTGTCGGTAAAAAAGAGATATCGAATCCTAGCATGAGAGAAAGGGCATGCGAAAAGACAATACTTGCGCACGAGAGGAAACGCGCAGCTGAACGCGTGTGCGCGTAAGGGAAGCGAGAGGGATTTATTTTTTCCTGTCATTCTGGAAGGCTTGAAGACACGTGCGCCCCCCATTTCATCGCAATAAACAATAATTGTTACTTTCATTCCAGCAAAAGTGCCCACTGAGCCCAGTAAGTCGCGAATTGCTGACTGCGTAACGGCCGTTACAAAAACCCAAACCCAGTTTTAAAACACAAATACAATTCACTTTCTTAAGAGCGTAAATAGACGCTCTGCCAAGATTCAACTTTGAGAGCGTAAACAGACACTCTGCCAAGATTCTCGCGCGAGGGATAAAAGTGACGCGAAGCAGGAAGCGTGCTCGCGAACATGAAAGCGAGGCCATACACTAACCAATCAGAGGAGTTGAGAGTACGAAAAAAGAAAAAAAAAAGGAGTTGAGAGTGCGAAATACAGCGGCCATTTTCGGTTTGACTTGCATTGCGCGTAGAGGACGCTTTCTTGGAAACATCGCAATTTATACAGAGGACAACCTGAAGGAAATGTCTTGGTTTCAAACACCCGAGCCGCGGTTTAGAGAAGAAGTGTCTCTTCGAAAAAGAAGATTTCATCCCAACAACTATGTCGATGTTGTTTTGACTTACGATTTAAATACAGGAGGTGAGTTGTTATTTGGTTTACGACATGGCTCATGAAACGATTCCTATATCATTTAAAGAGTTTGACCTCACTCTGACGCGATTTTGGACCCTCCTAGCTTTTGGCGCAAAGCATGGATGGTCCACTGAGCCGATAAGAAATTGGCAGGGAGACACAAGAGTAACAGTAACATCCAACTACTCAGGATGTAGTTACGTCGTGACCCGACGTGGACGAGAAGGTACGTGTAAATGAATTTGAATTAATTCCGTTTTTGTCTCTCATGACATCTATTTATCTTTCTGACCAACGCCAGATTTCTTGAGATTGATATATTTGGCAGCGATAGATCAAGAGGAGACCTAGAGTTAACCTCGTTCACCGGTGTCAAAGCTAACATTTAGTGAAATACCTCAAAATGTTTACCTGAAAACCTCAAGGAAGGTGCAACGCAAAGAGAAAACATAAGTAGCTCATTTCGAGTTGTGATAATTTTTTAACAACTCATCACATGCGGAAATCAGTTTCTCCTACAGCAAAGCTTCTCCAATGCTGAATGTCATTGTTTATAAAAACAATAGTTTGAGTATTACCATAAAGACCTGAATTTACAAACACTGCCAATGATTTTGAAGCCTTGTGGATTTAAGTACATAATGATCGTTACTCAAATTTATTACGTAGAATTCTTTGGTGGCACCCACTTAGTAATCTGGAAATATTTATTAAATATCTGAGCTCTATAGCTGAGAGGATCAATCAGGTAAAACAAAATTAGCCTAATCAGAGGAGACTTTTCCACAGATCTTTATAAAAGTAGAATCCCATAACGCAACTGATAGTTTCATCAATGCTTTGGCCTCATACATTTTCTGGCCTTACATATTGCAACCAAAAACAATCACAGATCACTCAAAGTAGTATTAATTGATTATATTTTCAATTCAGTTGGGCACTTTACCAACAGTGGTAACATGGTACAGGATCTCACTGACCCCCCTCCTAATTTTCAATGAATTTATAACAATTCCTTGCAGTATTAAAATATTTAGGAGGGATTACTCGAAAACTAATCAGCGGCCCTGGATCGATGGCATTAAGTTCATTGACTTGGAAACTGTTTTTGTGTCTAGTGCCAGTACATGCACTTTGTTTAGATCATTCTACTCAAAACTTTCGAGTTCAATAGACAAACCTACACCAGTTAAGTAACCATTTCGAAGGGAAATAAAGCTTAAAGCAAAGGCATTGATAACTAATGCTCTTCGAAAACTGACCTATTCGAGTTCAATTTTATAATTACAAGAAATGCCTAAAGACAAAGAGCACCTATTCCCAAACGAACTTTTGGCAATACATGAACAAACTAAACTAAAAATAGAACCATCTAAAAATAGGCAAAAGACAATACCACTATAAGAATTTATTCGACAACATTAGAGATGGCAAAGGATATGGATGAGTATTATGCAAATACAACATTTCGAGTCACATACTAGCCAGAGACTTGGTGAGATTGTGGAAATTAATTCCAAAATTATTGAACTTAAACTTGTTCTCAATGTATTTAATGATTGTTTGGCCAAAGTTGGTAAACACTAAGGAAGTAAAACACAAATTGTGAGATATCTGTAGATATTCCTTCCTTGATAAAAATAGAGTTTTGCATTGCAAGAACATTTTTCTATTGGCAGTTAACTTGATTTTGTTAATTTTTTTTGTGTGTGTGAACTGGTACATGTAGCTGAATTAACTTTACTTATCTCTGTTTGTGTGTGTCTATGTTAGTTTGTTTCTGGTCCCCGAGCCAAAAACATAAAATGTCTTTCCTTTTAAGCATGAAATATCTTTCCTTTTAACTGGCAGTCTGACATTTTTAACTCTTAAGTTACGTCTTGAAGTTAAACTTCTATCATTAATCTCCTTTTCTTGGTTTAACATTAAACACTCTTTACTATTGTAAGTCTATAGTGAAGTACAGTTATTTTGTTGTTTTTGCTGTTAATATGCGATATATTTCAGTGAATGGTCTGTGAGGGTTTTTGCATTTCCTTATTTTAACTCTCAAACATTCGATGGTACATAAAGACGGCTGTAAACGCCAGTTTCTGAAGTTGTCACTTTCTATCATTCTACTTGCTTATTGCTCTTTTTTTGTTGACACAAATCACACTTTTTCTTCTTAACAGCCTATAGCACTGACGAGGAAAACTGGATGAGCGTGAAAACAGTTTCCTATTAGCTGTGGTAAGTGGCCTGAATTGATCGACTCCTCAGTGTCCACCAACACTCGAACATAATCTCTTAGTATGCATGGTGCTGTAATCCAATCTATCCTAATGCAATGTACGAATCTTTCTTTCTTAAATGATAATTAAGTGGAGTTTAAAAGGTACTGAGATAAACTGCCGTGACGAAAACTTAAACTTGCATAATTATGTTGGTAAAATCCTATAGTTCGTTTAAAGTGACAACAAAAACGTTCTCTTTTTCTTATTTTGGTTTCAGAATATTCAACACCATTGATACAGCAAGATAGAAATCACTGAAAATAACCGTTTCGAGTGTAAAGGAAGGAAATAGAGTTCACACTTTGATGTCAATAAAACTTTGCCTGCATCATTTCACAAGATTAGCTAGTACTGACACCTAGAAACACAACGCGCGTGAAAGTTGTTGCTTATTGTTAATACCATTATTTCTAATAAAAGAAATGCACCTTTTTACGACCAGTTATTGACGAACCACCCAAATAAAATCTTATCCATCTTACTGTTGTACTCAAAGTTCAATTATTCATATTTCTAAGTCAGTGAATGTTGCCCTAGAGGTTTTTTCAACTCCTTGAGTGATACAATGAAAAACATGGTTACAAGGGAGAAAAAAATTTCAAGAAACATTTATTCGGTGCTAGTTGGGTGCAATTTAAAAGCATAACATTGCTTGCTACGTTTCAATTAAAATTCGTTCGTATCCTCATATATAAACTCCTACAGTAACCGCTGTATCCTAGTGACGCCGTGTTCACTGGTATTATGGGAATCGTGATATCATGAATAAATTCTGCACCAGAAAGGGCTTACTCTTATCGTTGTCGTCACAACTTAACTTGGCAGCAAACAAGCTAACATCCCTTTCTAGATACACACTTTTTGCTTTAGTCATGAGCGGGTTTGAAACTGATGATTATGTTTCTAATACGTGCGAAATTGTCAAGGTCCTAAATAGTTTTGGTGAATCTGTAGCCACGATCTTCCGCAAGCCAAATGGAGGTATGTCTGTGGCCTTTCCAAGTCTGACATGTCAGTTGACAAAACTCACTTTCGTAATGATTTTTCCCCTTTTTCGCATCAGAATTTGAAGTGCAAGGGGCTTGTTTGGTTCGCAACGAACTTAAGCAGAGATCAGTCTGGTACACTAATCTGCACCGCTATAGAGAACTACGAATCGTGACTTCTTCGGGAGGCGTTTTGGTTATCGAGCGCCATGGCTCAAATGGTATATTGCTGATAAGTTTGTCATTGAGGTTTGTTATGAGAAAAGAATATTTAAATTCAAGTACACGATATCTCCCCTTTTAAGATTACAGGATGAGTACATCAGGATATCAGTTAACTGAAGTAAAGACGGTCAGCGTTTGAGCAAGGTAAGATGTACAAAATAAAGCTCTACTGTATAGCACTTTATACTATCGATCAACGAAGAATAACCTTCGTTAACCATCTACGAAGGAAGGATCTATGAGCGGAGGCCCCGCGCTGATAAAGTAAAGTGATGTAACAGAAGCTAAATGACGATATGATATCGATATCAAGCTAGGAAGATCCTCGCTCTTTGCGCAATTGGTAGATCATCTTTTTGAGTACGAGTTCTGGTCGCCATGATTATGTTATTGTTCAATTCCTGTAAACGAAGCACAGCACTACCCCATTATAAGTTCAATCCAGGATGAAACACATGGAGGAATCCAAAAACTACAGCTATGTGCTCATGTCTCGCGATCACCGATCAGTTCTAAGCGCTGTTGTTAAATTTTACTTCTACTGGGCCTCACGAGCAAAATGGAAGCATTCACTCGCTCGTGACTTACTGTCGCGTCTGTTTACTCCATGAAAGGAGCTCCTAAGATTGAATTTACGTCTTTCGCACTTCTTTTCTCATTTAATCAGATCGCTGTCCTGCTTTGCAGAGTTAGGAATGAAGAGGATACGATTCCTGAATGTAGAAAATCGCACTGCAATGACTTTGTTAGTCGAATAAACATGATCACTTAATCCCATGTGCTTACGCGTTTCCATTGAGTTTCGTGCGCAAACATTACTGTCTTACAGCTATACGGTACAAAAACGCAACAGCAAACGCAAATCCTTATAAGTTTGTTTCTAAGAGAAGTCGGCCAAAAAGGACACATTTGTGAAAAAAATGATGCAATATCTAAAATAGCCCAATTACTCTGGGTGAAATGATGAAGATCTGTTCTCTCACTACCTAAAGTCCCACCCCTTTTCATCGTTTTCGACTAAATCAATATTCACAGTTGGAAAGGCTAACACATCTAAAAATCGATGCCAAGTAAACATTTCGACCACGACGATCAATGATTTGGCTTCTTTAATCCTTTAGATTTCAATGTGTTGTACATTACTCAGTGGTAAAGTGATAGTTAAAGTTCTTCGAGCATGACGACAAACGTAGGAGTAAAGATGACACTGCGCGCAGACTTGGTAAACAGACTGTGGCGCATTAGTTGACTCGCGCGCAAGCAACGCGAGAAACGTGCGTGGAGCGAGACAACAACAAACTAGGTAGTTTGACGAACGGATACATTGTGAATATCTCAATCTTTGGCAGAATTCCACTACATCCTCGTCCTCTTATCACAAGAATTTCTAAGTCCTAGTGAATTGCGATTGACTCAAGCCTACTTCCTGTTTTTCTATACCTATTGATTTCCCTCATTAAAAGCGCACTGTAATGCAACACGAACTAGTCACAACAAACGTAAGGCTACCACCTCTCAAAGCAGATATTTCAACTTAAGAACGAGAAGGAAACTATCAGAGTCAAAATCATAAGATTTCGGCCACAGAACCAAAGCTTCAAAATGTACTCCATAAAAAGTGAATTGTGGATTGCAAGGAACCCTTTTTGGCCGGCGACAAGAGCTCATTTTGACTGCCTATGTTTGTGCATGACGCACCAGCTAAATTAGCATGCTAACCCCAATTTCACAAGGAGCGCATGTCACTGGGACGTCTGAAGCACGTGGACGGCCTTTTTGGCAAAAGTGTAGACGACTCCGTTCATTATCACTGTTCTCAATCAAATGCAACATGGCTGAGCCGGATGAGCCTTCCAATGATTTCGTCGAGTTTGTGATTGTAAAGAGAAGTTCTTCCTCTTCTTCTCCAGAAGCGATACTATTGTATGAATCAACAAACCGAAGTAAGTACATTGACTTATGTTTGTCGAATTTCAACCAAATATTTGACAGTTTCTCCGAGTACTAAGCTGAAAAACTACTTGCAGCATTTACGGCCCAAGCTGGATTCTTGGTTAGCGACTTAAGAGAGCACAATGGACGACATCTTTCAATCATAACTACCGCTGGAAACACTGTAGGAATCAAACGAGGAAAGCGAGGTAATGTTCTATGTGCTTTTTTTTCGTTGCATTTGTTGATAACCACGTCTTGGAAAACATTGCTTCTCGTCTTTTAAAGGAGACGTTCATAGAAGATACACGATTGAAAACTATGGCTTCCAACTCGCTGTCACTAGAACGTATTTGCCGAATTCCTCGGTAAGCCTAGTTATCATTTATCAATTTTCTTTCTATAATTTTGATACTGTCGTAAAACCCACAAATTCCTTAGACATTTATTCATTCGATTCATTAGATAGGTACCAAATTTATTTTTTTTATATTAATTATTATTTCTCACCCTACTTGTTAGAGCAAAAAATTACTTTGAATTACACCATAAACAGAATTTAGTGTTAGTAACACTATCAGTTACACAATCTTCTATTACATTAGCACCTCCACATCTGTTTTAAGTCTAAAATAGACTCCAATTTTTTTCTCTAGACCTAGGAAACTTTCTTGAGGCCGATCAAGTGAAGAGAATGCTCCTGTTAAGCATGTTTAGCCCAAGTAATTTGTTAAAAGAATGGCTACGAAATAAATTCCATGAATTGACTGAGTTTTTTCTTAAACAAGTTCCTCTGTGTGACTACATAAGATTCTGCAGTTTGATCTCGTAAATTTCCTCGAAAATGCCGAAGAATAATACGACCATCAATCAAAAGGTTTATATAAAATGCGCACGTACGTTTTCCTCGGAAAAGACTCGAAATACCTCGAACGACTTCAATTCCTCTTGAAGTACGAGAGATAAGAATCTACTTTCTCCTTACGTGTAGCTCCTCCCCATCATGAAAGGGTGGAATTGATTAGCATTCTTTGTCGATGAGTCAGGCGATGAGAGATAAACTCCATAAAATAAATAGTTTCTTTGGTTGAAAGCTAATGGTAAGCGCGGTACGAATGAACGATCAAACGCAAGGAAAAGAATATCACTAAGTACGAACACTGACCATACCTAAAAGTAAAATGCTCCTTTACCAAAAAAAAAAAAAATAGTAAGCGTGCTGAGCAAGCGACCAAATTTCTTTACGACAAAAGCTTTTGTAAGAGCACAATGTAAAAGATCACCGAGATTATGAATTTCTGCCCTTTTAGTTGTGCCAACCTTATGAAGACTATCATGAACTTTATCAGCTGCAGTACAACATTTCGTTCCTCTGCTACACTACACTGATAAACAATTAAAAAACGAAGTGCTGCTGTTCTGATATTCTTCACTGAACAAAGTGAGTCTCTTCTGCTTCAAGTGAAAAAAAACTAGACCAAAGAATAGCAGTAACACACCTTAAATTTCAAGCATCATTTCCAACCTCCATTTGCATTGACGTTATCAACTACAGTTCTTCCAAATATTACTCAACTAAGCCAACATTTTCAGTTACGCAACAAACAAGACAACTGTGCGGGAGATTTCGGTGTCCTTTGATACAACACTGGCCATTCAATTTTGACGTTTTTTGTTTGTGATTTGTGATTGGTGTAGTCGTGACATTAAATTGACAGCTCAACGAACGACCGAAATACTATGAGAAGTCTTCCCAGAAGTCTCCAGAATTTTGGTTTTTGACTGAACATCTCATAAAATTACACGCACAACAATAGAGCTGTTAAAATCAGGGACTGAGTCGTTCGTTTACTCGACACGGAGGAAAACAATAAGGTCAGGAAATCAAAACTGAAGACGAACGTCTATCCTAGCAATTGCTATTGTACGCAGACTATAGTATAGTACTCTATAAAAGAGAGATTACGTAACTTTACGTGGGTGATTGCAAATATACAGACTAGAAGTTTATTTATCTTGCTTTATGTATCTTAAAGGTTTTTAAATCTCATATTACCAATTGGCATTGGCAGTTGATTGTGATGTTCTAGAAACGACAAGAATATCGTAGAATGAATATTCGGAAATCGTTTTTGCAAGCATAATATTCCCCTGCATGGTTAAAATATCTCTTTTAAACATTTTAAACTGCATTGCAGGACAGGTAAACAGATGTATAAGTAAATCAGCTGGCTTATCACCCAAATTAAACCAAAAATAATGAAAATTTTATTTGATCCAATAATTATGCCCAACTCCTTGTTAAAACGCACTCAAGGAAACCCTGTTCAAAGTCTAAGGGTTGATTTTCCCTGTCATTAGGCTGACTAAAAGATGGTTGAGGCTCCATTCTGATCACTAGGTGATCGAGTCTTCTAGAACATCCTAATGTAACAGCACAACCCAGACCAGAAAAAACGTGTCAAACATCTTCAGTGTCTTGAAGAGTAACACATACATCTATTGCATTTACTCCTTTAGGGACTCAAGTTATGTCAAAAACTTTTAGCACTTTGTGAAGTCTCTCCAACAGAACCAACAGAACAGCTATGAACGGTCAACAAAGTTTTGGTTTTTATGTAGGGACGTAAAAGTTAGGATCACTTTGTACAGCAAACTACTGCTGCCCAGAAGCTTTCATTTGAATGTTCACACTCCAAAGTTTCATTGACAAGCTCTTAATTAGAGCCACCTTGTGCAGCATAAGAGAAAGTACTACATGAGAGTATTGATCAGTAGTTTTCATTTCAATAGTCACACAACAGGATTTTATCTTCAGAACTCAAAGGTATAACCACTTTGCAAAATAGAATGAGGAGGAAACCACATGAAAGTATTTCTCTGTAGCTCTCATTTCGGCTGACACTTACAAGAGTTTTTGATTGTCACTTGCTGGAGTTTTGTCCCCAGACTAAAAAAGATCTTGCCTTGCAGATCATGATTAGCAGTACCATAAGAAAGTTTTACTCCGTCTTTTGACACAAGCTCCCAAAGGCAGAGAGGAAATAATTTGTTAACACTCTTCAAAAAGACTTGAAGTACAGGATGAGGTTTAAAATAAAATTGGAAAGAGACCGATGCACATCACACAGAAACGAAATTAGGGAAAAACCCAGAAACCACATTAACAATGATAGCATTATAGTTGTAGCTCGAGATGACAATGGAATCTATTGGGATTCTCCCATTGTAAAGGGTTTTTCTTTTGATTGGCAAGGGAAGGAAAAATAGCATCTAGCTCATGCAAAAATACCCCAACGCTTGCAGCTTTGCAGATTTCGAACTCACAACCTTAATAAATAGTAACAGAGAAATCGCCAAGCAGTCAAACACACTCCCAGGGATACACAGACAATTTCGGAGGTGGAGCTACACCAGGCGAAAACATCATGGAAAATGCATCGAATGAAAAACCAGCACAGATTCCAGGAGCCAGCGAAGGTCGGAAATCAACGCCTTATCAGCGGATAGTGATAGCCTGCCCTGAAAATCACATTATCGTAGTGAAGAGATTTTCGAACGGAGGTAGGAATATTCTTGAGCTAAGTGTGAAGGATACAATGACTCCACACTCAATGGTTCATTTGTTTCTGTTACAGAAGTTAAAGTCGAAGGAGGACGACTGGTCGCTGTTGAAGACAAGAAAGGCCGCTAGATGAGAGGTTTGTTTATATGGTTCCGTTATTTGTCTCGGAATAAATAAAATTGAAAGTAAACAAAGTGGACAATCCATGCACAAATTATTCAAGCAAATGAACTCATTTGGAGATAGTTCCCAATCATTTCTTGAATTAATGTGCTAGTTTCTGATGCGGTGAAACTTAGAAATGAGACGAAATAGAGACGAAAGAAACAGAGTTGACGAGATAACTGCATTTGCAAGGGAATACGATGACAGGGTAATTAGCGGGCGTTGGTACGCACGGCGAAGATTAAGTGACAGAAATGCATGAACGTCCCAAAGCCAAGATAAGTAAGCGGAAACTATTAATGAACAGAATGGCAGATACAAAATTCAACCCGACGTGACTGACCAATAATCGATTTCTCCTAAATTTATTCCCACAAATCAAAGAAAGAAGAGAGCTGTGTAGAATACAGAGAATTATCATAGCTTTCGTGCTGCTTATCAAGTAGTATCTTTTGTTTTCATGCTACACTAAGTCCTCAAAACAAATTTTGATGAAAAGTATGGCATTCAGTAAGGAGAACTCGTATCGATATGTCCAAGAAGAGCACTGTAGAGGATTTTGCTACCAGAAGCTTTGGCCTAAATTTCTTTAACCTTTCATTTGAAATCCATGCCCCTCTCTACACCCTCAACTGTCCTTGTCACATTTTGATTTATCATTACCCAGTAATATTTTGTTATTCCACAAATTCGATTTGATGCATAGGGGATTTGCTTTACGTTTAAGGTAATTTAAAACGTCCCCGAAAAAAAGATACTGAAAATATTGAGACCCTACGAGCTAAGTAAAGATTGCAAAGTCATTATTGAGCCTCAACTACTAATACATGAACTGCGCTTCCAGTATCTACAGTCTGCGAGATCAGTCTGTTATAGGCGTAAGCACCTGATATTTTAGGAGTAGAACAGATGAGTTTATGAATTTTCCGCACCATTTTGAACAGGATAAAACACACAAAGGACACACTATCAAAGCTTAGAACACGCAATGGGAAGACTTGCTAAAAAAGTCAGTTAAAACTACGGTGTTTAACAAGTAAAAGTGATGTTACGAACAAATTTTGAGAAATGTAAATTTCTGCGAAGGGGCGTTAATGTTGTCTCTAGTTTTCCAAAAATTATCGCTGTAATTTTCCCACAATTTCGGGTCTAACCTTACACCTGTAAGGCAACCGGTAACAAATTCTCCGTAGGGTATTTTGCGAATTGTTTCCAGTCTTTTTAGAGAATAAGTCTGATCTGTTTTTCTGTGATAAATCTATCTCTACTCTCTCTCTCTCTATGGAAGCTCGAACTTTCGAAGAATTAACAGCTTAGAAAATTCAGAACATACCTTCAAGAAGCAATTTCGTCAACAAAAATTGGCTCGAGGGAGCACGAAGTTTGTGTGGTCAAAGGGTCTGCCTGTCTGCTCAAAGTAATTCTACAGACTAAAAAAAGCCCCGTTGATTGCTGCATTCCGAAGATGTGTGGTGAAATCAAGATAACATAAATCTTGATAAAATAACAAAAGGCAATTAAAAACAGCATTAATCAGTGTCCTAATACAACTTAATGGCTTTGGTTAGCTTGGGAACTTTAGGAAAGCTTTGCTTACTTTTAGTAAATTTTGTTTGTTTGTTTATTTTGTACCTCGACCAACAGACTGGAGATTATTAGGACTACAAAACATAATTCTACGTTGCTGGTAACTACACACATTCGATGAGACAACAAAGGCCCTTTGTGGGCGAATTATGAGCCATAGGCTAGCTAATGAGTTTTCTCAAACTAATAAGTTCATCGAAAAAATCGTTGACACCCAGTCTTCATTCGCCTCTCAAAATGCTAGTATTTCATTGGGTGAGACACGTGCGTTAAGAGCTTTTTCCACCTCTTGGAAACTTTTTTGAAAAATTGATCGATGAAGTCACTTAAACATCAACTGATCTTTTCTTCAAAAGCGCTTCGAACCATTTGAATTTCTCGTTCATTCTTTATTGGTCCCTACACTTGTTTCATGTTGATGTGTCGAAATATTTACTTGAGTATGGTTTTCCAGGGTTTTGTTTACGTTCTTTAATCGTAGTTTTCATGTTTATAATATTGCGGTTTTCACAGATAAATTTACTAAGACAGCGTGAACAATTTTTATCCTCTCATTTATTCCTTTGGCCAAAAGTAACTTTGAATTCCTCGTATTTACTCTCTATTACTACTTGGAATTGCTTCCAGAAACCCAATGGGTTCCTGGTATCAAATTTAAGGAAAAGATAAATGAATGTTTATGCGAAAGACCTTTTGAGAAGGGTAATGCTGTTGTGGTTGGGCGCAGAGGGGAGAGGGTGTGTTTTGAACTAACCTTTTTGAGGGGGAGAGGAGGATGTACAAGGATGGCACTTTCTACGTCAAACCTGAAATGTTGAAAACTAGTGCGATATTTCCTTTTAAATACATGAAGAACTCCGTTTCACGTACTTTTTGTTTGGAGTGAAGTTACTTATCGTTGCTTGTAGAAAAAGGCTCTTAAATTTAGACAGTGTTATTTCAAACAGGCGAATGAATATCCCAATTTAAGACTGGATAGTTTGAACGTTTGAAAGTATAAAGTGAGGCTTTATCTTGATGAAGACTATTTTATCATTGACCTCGTATTGAACCCCAGTGATAGATTTCAGTCATCACCCGCTCAACTTCGTCAACATGGACTTGGAGTACCCCCGATGGGGACAATGCACTTGTTATTTCACTGTGCCTCTCCCCGCCCAGGAGAATAAGAGAGAACCAGAATATTGTCAAACAGCCTAACAAAATGCTCAAGGGAGAGGGGGGGGAGGGGTAGAGAAAATTGTTTCATGATTTCCTCAAGGTAATATCAGCTTTTCCATTTCTCTCTAGGGGTAGGGGGACAGGGGGATAGGAACAGTCTCTTGCCATTCCATATCTGGGAAAAGGAATCATGTGTCAGCTTCAAAGGACAACTAAATCACGAAACTAATTTAAACCTCGTTTGCGCTTACAACATTTGAGTTCAATTATCAATTCTCCATACTGGATGCCATACATGTCTTTACCTTTTACTTCTGAGATTTTGGTACTTCATCAATTTATCCTGTTGTTGATAATTTCCTTTTACCTCAGTTGATTGTTCAAAAATTTACTACCAATGCGATGAGAAATCAACTGTTGATCTTTTTCAGCTAGGGAAAGTTAAATATCTTGCTTGCATAACTCATAGAGTAAACAAGTTCAAACAAATATTTCAAGGATTTTTTCTGACAAAGTTTTCAAGCCTCATGTGGCAAACCCTTTTTCTATTTTGTTTTTAAGACAAGAGGATGTTTTTATAAGACTACAGAATTCAGTGTAGCTCAATTTGCTATCATCAGGTGTCACTTTTTATGGAGTACTACATGAAGATAACTTCATTGGAAATGGAAAACATGGCGATTGTGAGAAGAATATAAAAGCATTTGATATTTGCTCCCCTGATCAGTAACACTGTTGTCAAATAGAATACATTCCACTGAGACATGGAGTAAAAAATCCCATGGAATATCTAAACACTACACAGCTGTAACATGAATAGAAATAAGGAAAGGTGTGACTTCTTTAAGATTTGACTTTTGAGTGAGACCAAGAAAGGAGAACTGTTTGTAGACTTGACACCTACTGACTGTGAACACCAACAGAGTAGGGAGCATTTCATTGATGTACATGGACATCTTTGAGACAAACATTTAGATCAATGTTGTTTAAGATAACCAATAGAAAAAGGAACAGAGTAGGAAGCATTTCACTGATATACATGGACATCTTTGAGATAAACATTTAGATCAATATTGTTTAAGATAACCAATAGAAAAAGGAACAGAGTAGGAAGCATTTCACTGATGTACATGGACATCTTTGAGATAGACATTTAGATCAATGTTGTTCAAGATAGGCAAAAGAAAATAAGATAGGCAAAAGAAAAAGGAACTAACTTTGTGAGACACACTGCTCAACACCATTCGCCATCAGTGAGACTTTCTCTTCACTTTGCACAAAACCTCATTCCTGAGTTCAAAGGCAATAACCTGCATGCTGCCCCAAGTAACTTCAAAACATCACTCACACCTCAAAAATAACTCACCAGTGACTGAACATTATCATTGAGCCTGTACTTGTCCAATAGCTACATATGTGTATCACACCAATTAGCATACATTTTCCCATGTTCAAGCCACTGTTATGGCAATGTGTTGTACTACTTGGACACATTTATTCTCAAGCAACTAACACCTGATCCAAAGCAAAGTACCAACATACAACTTTACCACTGTATTTATCCATAAGCTCTGATAACAAAGAGCTAAAAGTAATATTCTAATTAATTCGTCATCTTTCTGTGCAATGAAAAGATATTTTTCTGTATATATTGTAATCACTCCTTGCATAAGTCTAACATAAATGTCATTCAATTAACACAAAGACTAAATATCAATTAATTCAAGGTATATATAAAATTACATGAACAATTCCTGAATGGAGAAAGCTAGACTGAATCAGCTACATGTATGTAAGTGAAAGCTCCAGAAAATGCAATAATAATATCAGCAGGATAGAATGTTATTCTTATTAACATTACTGCACTACAATTCTAAACATTTACTATAATTGAATAAAAACATTCATGCTTCAATTCATGGATAAAAACTTGAATTAAGCAGCTACCTTTTTTATCAATCTCATTTCTAATACAAACATGGCCAGTATTTCTGTGAGAAGTAAGAATTTGTATAACAATCAAGAAAAGTTAGTTGGTGATTATTTCCTTTATTCTCCTAACCTCAATGTGTGATTCAGGGATGATATTATAAGGAGAATTTAGATGCTAGTTGTTGAAAAGGTTGAGGGTGACAGCTTACTCTTTTAAAGAATCTCACCTTACAAATTCAAGTCGGTTTTATTCCAGATTCTATGTGCGGTGTATCTTTCTTCTCCTATGTATCTCTCCTCAGGTGTAAATAGAAAGGAGAGCTTTACATCAGTGTCATCTCAAATGCAATCTGTAAGATTTACAAGAAAATCAGCAAGATTTCTGTTTACTGACAACAACAGAGTAAATCATTCATTAGTACTGAATGTTTTAAATTAAGCATTGTGTAATAATAAGGTTATTATGAAATATATCCCTCAGTGTGACTGGCCAGTGAGAAAGCAAACGAATTCGAAGACGTTTTCACTGGTATCCTGAGGTTACAATATAATACAAATCAGAGACCAGAAGTGAGTAAGTATTTCCATCGGAAATACGTTTAGGAGCGTTAGGCTTTTCAGTTCCAAAAACGTACCTGAAAATCGTTTTACTTCACGTTTTACTTTTTACAGCTACTGGATAACTGGACCGACGCACATTAACATTAATATTTCAAGGTAATTTGACTGTTTGACGCAATTTTATCGGATTAATATCAGTATCTGGGCAACTACCCACTTACGCCTCCCCTGACCCAACATTAACCCTAACTTGTTATCAATTGACTATTGTTGGGTAAGGGGAGGGGTAGGTGGGCACTTGCCCAGAGACTGATTTTGATCCATTTTATTTATAATTCAGTGTGTTTGCGTGTGTGCACATCATAGCGCGTAACGCACCACAAAACTGACTCAGCGAATACTCTTATCATAGGTAAACACACCTTCCATAAAATAATCATTCCACAAAACATCCAGCGTTATAACAGGTAGAATGTATACTACAACATCATTCGCAGAAAGACAAGTAGCTCAGATCATTATAAATACATACTATCTGCACTTTGACAACGAAAATGTACTTCATCCAAAAACATAGAGTTAGTATCGCTTTCAAACCGATTATTTGTATTGTCACAGACTACACACCGACGATGAAATAGCTACCATATCCGCGGATGTCGATGAGCCGGATCAGTAGTTAAACAAAATGTGCACTTATTCGGCTCAGATGGCGTTGCAATAAATAACTTGAGCTACTCACTTATCAGAACACCAGTGTATTAATGTTTTTTTAAAAATGAAAAGCTTGGAGTCAAAATTTTCCTTTCTAAATTATGATTTGGTCTCACGAAATGAACGGATGTCATTAATAACTCAACGTGATGGAATATTAATTTCAGTACCCATCATTTCACCTCAGTTGTCCTACATTCAAATTTTTGGCGGGTTGTTTACGAGTAAATAAACCAAATTAATATACAAGGAATAATTTGCGTCAAACCACATTAACCCTGGTCATCCGGGTGTTTCTGCGTAACAAGAATCATGATCTCCACGTAACTTGAAAGCTCGCATTTCATTGGTGCGTACCAATGTGCTTACTTCCCAAAGCGATAGCCATCGTGACTTCGTCGTCACTACCGAAAGAAAATTACTCTCGGTTCCTTGGATATTTTTGACGAGTTAAGATCATATAAATAACTATCAATAAGAACCAATATGTCAGGCTATACAAATCAGGAACCGGTCGATAAGTACATCGAGAAAGTTCGCGTTGGGAGGAGGTTCGTTCAAGAACACGACGTAATTCTATCTTACATCAACCCAGGTGTAGGACGAGGAGGTGAATATAATCTGTTTTATGAGATTTGGTCAGTCTCTAGGATCATCTTAACATGTCTCTAACTCCTGTTTGCTTAATTCTTACAGATTTCCAAGTCAGTCCTGGTACAATAAGTGAGGTTCCATCATCATCAGGTCGCAGATTAACAATTGAGTACTACATAGGGAATGACTTCAAAAGTTTTGAGATTACTCGCAATCAAGGAGGAGGTTCGTATCATTCGAGTTTTACCTCTTTTCTTAGGTAAATCATAACTGAAGAATATCAATCAAATCTAACCTCTTGCCGTTCATTTCGAAGGATATACACTGCATTCTCCAGGTTACTGGAAGGAGGAGTTAGGATGCAATCCCTGACTAATAGAGAAGGTAAGGCACTTCTGGAGTAATTCCTTCTCGCGCAAGCAGCAGCAAAGAAAACCGATTTTAGATCTTCAGGAATCCGTTTATAAATGCATCTCTCCATGCTTAAGAATTGTCTGATTTGCTAGAAAACTTTCACATCCAAATACTTGAAAATCGCAGCTATTTCGTGTGACATCAAACACGTGCTGTGATACTTTTTCGAGAGAAACTTTCAGTAACTGGTGTTTCTTTTCGGATTTCAGACTGATGAAAGCCAGCATTTTATTTCACAACGCTAATTTTACGGGAGATCGTAATATATCAAGTACTGTCGACGATGGAGAATCAGTATCTTTGTGATTTTTTCTTCACACGGAAATAGCCGCCATGTTGATTTGCACAATCATTTTGAAAGAATCCTTGTTACTTAATTCACATCTGCTGAAAATAACCTCTTAACGGGGACACATGTAAGCAAAAGAGAGATAGACTATGCTTTTGCTTATCTTGGTTAGTTTTCTAATACATTTCTATCCGTTCAACGTCTTTTAATGGATATTAATTTCACTTGAAGCGCGCGAACAACTCAGCTTTGATACAACTCGCTCTAAAGGCACTCATTAAGCAGCAAGTTACCGAACTAGTCTGTTTGCATATTAATACATAGCAAGCAAGTTTATTAGAGAATTGGAGAGCTCAAATAAAATTCATTCTACATGGTGAATTGTGAAAGTTATTTATGTTTTGTATGGAGAAACCGGAAACCGTTAACAGTAACTGAACTCGGCGCTTTTTGCATGAGATATTTATAACCGCCCTACACACGCATTGAATCACATCAGAGACTGAGTCGTTCGTTTACTCGACAGGGAGGAAAACAATAAGGTTAGAAAATCAAAACTTAAGACGGACGTCTATCCTTGTAATTGCTATTACACGCAGACTATTTCGAACTGGTTTCTAAAAGATAGATTACGTAGCTCCACGTTGGTGATTGCAAATACACAGACTAGAAGTTTATTTATCTTGCTTTATGTATCTTAAAGGTTTTTAAAACTCATATTGCCAATTGGCATTGGTAGTTGATTGTGATGTTCTACAAACGACAAGAATATCCTTGAATGAATATTCGGGAATCGTTTTTACAAGCATAATATTCCCCTGCATGGTTAAAATGTCCCTTTTAAACTTTTGAAACTGTATTGCAGGACAGTTAAACAGATGCAAAGGTAAATAAGCTGGCTTATCACCCAAGTTAAACAAAAAAATTATGAAAATTTTATTTGATCCAATAATTATGCCCAAGTCCTTATTAAAACGCATTCAAGGAAGCTTTGTTCAAAGTCTCAAGGTTGATTTTCCCTGTCATTAGGCTGACTAAAAGATGGTTAAGGCTCCATTCTGATCACTAAGTGATCGAGTCTTCTAGAACATCCTAATGTAACAGCACAACCCAGACCGGAAAAAACGTGTCAAAAATCTTCTTGGATTTCAGTGTCTTGAAGAGTAACAGGCATTTAATTGTGCCAGCAGCAAGTCAGCCACCACATACACATCTATTGTGTATACTCCTTCAGGGATACAACATATGTCAAAGAACTTTTAGCAATCTGTGAAGTCTCTCCAACAGAACCAACAGAAAAGCTATGAACGGTCAACAAAGTTTCGATTTTTATGTATGGACGTAAAAGTTAGGATCACTTTGTACAGCAAACTACTGCTGCTCAGAAGCTTTCATTTGGATGTTTACACTTCAAAGTTTCAGAGAGTATTGATCAGTAGTTTTCATTTGAATAGCCACACAACAGGGTTTTATCCTCAGAACTCAAAGGTATAACGACTTTGCAAAATAGAATGAAGAAAAAACCTCATGAAAATACTTCTTAGTAGCTCTCATTTAGGCGGACACTTATTAGAGTTTTTAATTGTTACTTATTAGAGCTATGTCCTCAGACTAAAAAAGATCTTGCCTTGCAGATCATGATTAGCAGTACCAAAAGAACGTTTTGTTCCATCTTTTGACACAAGCTCCCAAAGGCAGAGAGGATATAATTTTTTAACACTCTTTAGAAAGACTTTGAGTACAGACTGAGGTTTAAAATAAAATTGGAAAGGGACAAAAGTAAATCACACAGAAACGAAATTAGGGAAAAACCCAGAAACCATATTAACAAAAAAAGCATTACAGTTGTACTTCGAGATGACAATGCAATCTATTGGGATTCTCCCATTGTAAAGGGGTTTCTTTTATTCGAAAGGAAAGGAAAAATAGCACTTAGCTCATGCAAAAATACCCCAACGCTTGAGAATTTCATACTCACAACTTTAATAAATAGTAACAGAGATATCACCAGGCAATCAAACGCACTCACAGAGATACACAGACCATTTCGGTGGCGGTGCTACACCAAGCGAAAGATCATGGAAAATGCATCGAATGAGAAATCAGCACAGAGTTCAGGAGCCAGCGAAGGTCGGAAATCAACGCCTTATCAGCGAATAGTGATCGCCTGCCCTGAAAATCACATTATCGTAGTGAAGAGATTTCCGAACGGAGGTAAGGAGATAATTACGCTGAGTGTTAAGGATTCGATGACTCCACACTCAATGGTTTGTTTGTTTTTGTTACAGAAGTTAGAGTCGAAGGAGGACGACTGGTCGCTGTTGAAGACAAGAAAGGCCGCTAGATGAGAGGTTTGTTTATGTAGTTCCGTTGTTTCCCTCGGAATATATAAAATTGAAAGTAAACAAAGTGGACAATCCATGCACAAATTATTCAAGCATATGAACTCATTTGGAGATAGTTCCCAATCATTTCTTGAATTAATGCGCTAGTTTCTGATGCGGTGAGAATTAGACACGAGACGAAATAGAGACGAAAGAAACAGAGTAGACGAGATAACTGCATTTGCAAGGAAATACGATGACAGGGCAATTAGCAGGCGAGAAAAACCAATAACCTTTGCAAATGTGTAGGTATGCATAGGGAAGATAAAGTGACAGAAATGTATGAACGTCTCCAGAACCAAGATAAGTAAGCGGAAACTATTAATGAACAGAATGGCAGATACAAAATATAACCCAGCGTGAAAGCAGTTAAGGTAGCGTGACTGACCAATACTCGATTTCTCCAAAATTTATTTCCACAAATCAAGGAAAGCAGAAAGCTGTGAACAATACAGAGAATTATCATAGCTTTCGTGCTGTTTATCAAGTAGTATCTTTTGTTTTCATGCTACACTAAGTCCTCAAAACAAATTTTTACGAAAAGTATGGCATTCAGTAAGGAGAACTCAAATATCTGTATGTCAAAAAGAGCACCGTCAAGGATTTTCCAACCAGAAGCTTTGGCCTAAATTTATTTAGCCTTTCATTTGAAATCCATGCCCCTTCTCTACATCCTCGACTGTACTTGTCACATTTTGATTTATCATTACCCAGTATTATTTTGGTATTCTACCAATTTTATTTGATGCATAGTGGATTTTCTTTACGCTTAAGGTAATTTAAAACGTCCCCGAAAAAACATATACTAAAAATATTGTGAGCCTTTGAGCTAAGGAAAGAGTTCAAAGTCATTATTGAGCCCCAACTACTAAAACTACGCTTCCAGTATCTAGAGTTTCCGAGATCAATCTGTTGTAGGCGTAAGCACCTGATATTTAAGGAGTAGAACAGATCAGCTTAGGAATTTTTCGCACCATTTTGAACAGGATGAAACATACAAAGGACACACTCTCAAAGCTTAGAACACACAATGGATAGACTCACTAGAAAAGTCAGTTAGAACTACGATGTTTTACCAAGTAAAAGAGAAGTTACGAACAAATTTTGAGGAAGTAAATTTCGGAGAAGGGGCGTTAATGGTGTCTCTAGTTTTCCAAAAATTAATGCTGTAATTTTCCCACGATTTCAGGCCTAACCTTACTCCTGTAAGGCAACCGGTACCAAATTCTCCTCACGGTTTTTCTCGAGTTGTTTCCACTCTTTTTAGAGAATAAGTCTGATCTGTTTTGCTTTAATAAATCTTTCTCTCCTCTCTCTTTCCATGGAAACTCAAATTTACTAAGAATTAACGGCTTAAGAAATTTACAACATACCTTCCTGCAGAATTTCGTCAACTTCCAGTTTTATAAAGAACATAAATTGGCTTGAGGGAGCCCGAAGTTTGTGTGGTCAAAGGGTCTGCCTATCTCCTCAAAGTAATTCTCTGCTCAAAGTAATTCTTCAGACCAACAAAAGCCCCGTTGACTACAGAAACGCGAATGAGGCATTCCGAAGATGTGTGGTCAAAGCAAGATAGCATAAATCTGGTTAAAATAACAAAAGGCAATTAAAAACCGCATTAATTAGTGTCCCGTGACAACTTAATGGCTTCGGTTAGCTAGGGAACTTTAGGAAAGCTTTGCTTACTTTTAGCAAATGTTTGTTTGTTTCGGTTATTTTTTATCTGGACCTACAGACTAGAGATTATTAAGACTACGAAACATAATTCTAAGTTGCTGGTAACTGCACACATTCGATGACACAACAAAGGCCCTTTGTGGGCAAATTATGAGCCATAGGCTAGCTAATGAGTTTTTACAATCTGATAAGTTCACTGAAAAAGTCGTTGACACCCAGGCTCCATTCGCTTCTCGAAATGCTTGTATTTCATTGGGTGAGACACGTGCGTTAAGAGCTTTTTCCACCTCTTGGAAACTTTTTTATCGATAGTGTCACCTACACATCAAATGATCTTTTCTTCAAAAGCGCTTCAAAACATTTGAATTTTTCGTTCATTCCAGAGCCAGTGCTCACAATTAACTGTTGTCAAATTGTTGTCATTGATCTCTACACTTGTTTCATGTTGATGTGTCGAACTATTTACTCTTGTAAGATTTTCCAGGGTTTTTGCTTAATTGTAGTTTTTATGTTAAAATTATTGCGGTTTTCACAGATAAATTTAATAAGACAGCGTAAACAATTTTTCCCACTCATTTATTCCTTTGGCCAAAAGTAACTTTGAATTGCTCGTATTTACTCTCTATTACTACTAGGAATTGCTTCCAGAAACTTCATGGGTTCCCTGGTATCAAATTTAAGGAAAAGATAAATGAATGTTTATGCGAAAGACCTTTTGAGAAGGGTAATGCTGTTGTGGTTGGGCGCAAGTGGGGAGGGGAGGGGTGTTGTGTTTTGAATTTCATCTTTTTGAGGGGGAGAGGGGGTTGCTCTAGGATGGCACTTTTCAGGTTAAACCTGAAATGTTAAAAACTAGTGCGACATGTCCTTTTAAATACATGATGTACTCCGTTTTATTTACTTTTTGTTTGGAGTAAAGTTACTAATCGTTGTTTGCGGAAAAAGGCTACTAAATTTAGACAGTGTTTTTTCAAACAGTAGAATGAATATCCCAATTTAAGACGGTATAGTTTGGAAGTTTGCAAGTTGAAAGTGAGGCTTCATCTTGATTATAAGTATCTCATTACTGATCTCGTATTTAACCCCAGAGGTAGATTTTAGTCGTAACCCGCTAAACTCCGTCAACATGAACTAGGGGTACCTCCGATGGGGACAATGCACTTGTTATTCTTGCTGTGCCTCTCCCCACCCAGGAGAATAGGAGAGAACCAGTTAATTGTCAAAACAGCCCAACAAATTGCTCACTGGTGGGGGGGGATGGGAAAAGAAAGTTGTTTCATGATGGCTTCAAGTACTATTATCTTTTCCATTTCCCTCGCGGGGGGGTAGAAAAGAAAATTGTTTCACGATGTCTTCAAGGAGTGTCATCGTAGTGCTCTGGGGGGGGGGGGAGGGGGATAGGAACAGTCTCTTGCTATTCATATCTAGGCGAAGGAATCATGTGTCAGCTTCAAAGGACACCTAAATCACAAGCCTAATTTGAACCTCGTTTGCGGTTAAAACATTTAAGTCTAATTATCAATTCTCCCTACTGGATGCCATACATATCTTTACCTTTTACTTCTGAGATTTTGGTGCTTCATCAATTTATCCTGTTGTTAATATCTTTTCACCTCAGTTGACTGTTCAATAGTTTACTACCAATACGATGAGAAATCAACTGTTGATCTTTTTTCAATAAGAAAAGTTAAATATCTCGCTTGTGTACGTCAAAGAGTAAACAAAGTTCAAACAAGAATTTAAAGGATATTTTTAAAACTTACATATAGCAAACCCTTTTTTTTGTTTCTAACACTAGAGCATGTTTTCATAAGACTGCAGAATTCAGTGTAACTCAATTTTCTATCATCAGGTGTCACTTTTTATGGAGTACTACATGAAGACAACTTCATTGGAAATGGAAAACATGGCGATTATGAGTAGAAGAGAAAAGCATTTGATATTTGCTCCCCTGATCAATAACACTGTTGACAAATAAAATACATTCCACAGAGACATAGAGTAAGACATCCCATGGAATATCCAAACACTACACAGCTGTAACATGAACAGAAATAAGGAAAGATGTGACTTTTTTAAGATTTGACTTTTGAGTGAGACCAAGAAAGCAGAACTGTTTGTTGACTTGACACGTACTGACTGTGAACACCAACACAGTAGGGAGCATTTCATAGATTACATGGACATCTTTGAGATTCAGATCAATGTTGTTAAAGATTGGCAAAAAAAAAATAAGATAGGCAAAAGAAAAGGGAACTAACTTTGTCAGACACACTGTTCAACACCATTTGCCATCAGTGAGACTTTTTCTTCACTTTGCACAAAACCTCATTCCTCAGTTCAAATGACCATAGCTTGCATGCAGTTCGGAGTAACTACAAAACATCACTGACCCCTCAAAAA